>NW_028188455.1:0-1000 GCF_964204655.1 Triturus cristatus
CTAACTCTGGCCTAAAAGCTAAAGTCTTAACTCTTACTCTGGCCTGCTGGTTAAGGTCTTAACTCTTACTCTGGCCTACTGGTTAAGGTCTTAACTCTTACTCTGGCCTACTGGTTAAGGTCTTAACTCTTACTCTGGCCTAATGGTTAAGGTCTTAACTCTTACTCTGGCCTACAGGTTAAGGTCTTAACTCTTACTCTGGCCTAATAGGTAAGGTCTTAGACTCTTACTCTGGCCTACTGGTTAAGGTCTTAACTCTTACCCTGGCCTACTGGTTAAGGTCTTAACTCTTACTCTGGCCTAATGGTTAAGGTCTTAACTCTTACTCTGGCCTACAGGTTAAGGTCTTACCTCTTACTCTGGCCTAATAGCTAAGGTCTTAGACTCGTACTCTGGCCTAATGGTTAAGGTCTTAACTCTAACTCTGGCCTACTGGTTAAGGTCTTAACTCTTACTCTGGCCTACTGGTTAAGGTCTGAACTCGTACTCTGGCCTAATAGCTAAGGTCTTAACTCTTACTCTGGCCTACTGGTTAAGGTCTTAACTCTTACTCTGGCCTAATAGCTAAGGTCTTAGACTCATACTATGGCCTAATAGCTAAGGTCTTAGACTCGTACTCTGGCCTTAAAGCTTAGGTCTTAACTCTTACTCTGGCCTAATAGCTAAGGTCTTAGACTCATACTCTGGCCTAATGGTTAAGGTCTTAGACTCGTACTATGGCCTGCAGGTTAAGGTCTTAACTCTTACTCTGGCCTAATAGCTAAGGTCTTAGACTCATACTATGGCCTACAGGTTAAGGTCTTAACTCTTACTCTGGCCTTATAGCTAAGGTCTTAACTCTTACTCTGGCTTAATAGCTAAGGTCTTAGACTCATACTCTGGCCTAATGGTTAAGGTCTTAGACTCGTACTATGGCCTACAGGTTAAGGTCTTAACTCTTACTCTGGCTGAATAGCTAAGGTCTTAGACTCATACTATGGCCTACAGGTTAAGGTCTTAA
>NW_028188456.1:0-22000 GCF_964204655.1 Triturus cristatus
AGCTACAGCCCGAACGGCTGAACAGAATTACGTGAAATTTGACAGAGAGGTAGGCCTAACGTCCGTTTGGTGCCTTTTGCAGGTTTGGTGTGAATCTGTTCAGTATTTTCTGAGAAAATAGCATTTAAATCAATATATATATCTATACGCGCGCAGCGTGCGCGCAGGGTGCGCGCACTCGGCCGTCCGCGAGCGCACTTCTGATTGGTTGTTACATCTTAGTAAACATTCGAATCGGTCGAAACCAGGAAGTGTCGGCCGCCATTTTGTCTCTCGCACTGAGAGTGGGGTGAAACACAAAGGAGAAAAACATGTAAAGGGGGCACGCTGGACAGTTCCTGACCCCCTAGCAGGGGTCAAGGGGTCCCAAGAGGTCCCCCAAGGGCAATTAAAAAAATTATTTTTTTTTCAGAAATTCGCCGAGTGCGCGAAGCGTGCGCGCACTATAGAAATGAAAAAAATTCCGCCAGGTTCGCGCAGCGTGCGTGCACGGTGTAAATGCTTAAAAATAAAATTGCAATGTCAGTCCCCCCGTGTGCGCACGCTGTGCGCAGCGCACCGTGCGTGCATGGCTTATAAACTACTAACAGTTTATGCCAAAACCCTTAACAACAATGCGTATCATGTGTCCTCCTTGTGCGGACGGTGCGCGAAGCGCACCGTGCGTACATGGCCCATTAAGCGTAACGTGGGCGCGCGGTGCGCGTAGCGCACTGCGTGCCCACCGTGCGTGCACGGTGCGCAAAGTGCACCGTGCGTGCACGGCACTAACTGCGTAAAGTGGGCGCGCGGTGCGCAAAGCGCACCGCGTGCTCACCGTGCGCGCACGGAACGAACTGCGTGAAGTGGGCACGCGGTGCGCACGGCACGAACGGCGTAAAGTAACTTAGCATTTAAAAAACCGTACAAATTCACTGAAAAAACCATAGGTTTCACACACGTTATAGTTAGGAATTAGCATTTAAAAAACCTTGCAAATTCACTTAAAAAACCATAGGTTTCACACATATTATAGTTAGCTGGGCATTTTCCTCGTGAAAAACCAATGAAATTCCCCCGTTATAGTTAGTGCAGGCAACTATAACTCACGCGACCGTAATCCGCTGCTGATGATGTCAGATATTACATCACTGATGACATATGTGTCTTTCTGAAAAAAAAAAAATATATATATGTATAGCTAAAAAAAAAAGGAAGAAGACATGGGTATATAAATGTGTAAATACAGTGATGTAATATCTGACGTCATCAGCAGCGGATTACGGTCGTGTGAGTTATAGTTGCCTGCACTAACTATAACGGGGGAATTTCATTGGTTTTTCACGAGGAAAATGCCCAGCTAACTATAACATGTGTGAAACCTATGGTTTTTTAAGAGAATATATATATGTGTTCATATGTGTGTGCGTAGAGAGGTAGACAGAGGTAGAAGTAAAGAGAGGTAGAGGTAGAGGGGTAGAGAGGGGTAGAGAGAAGAGAGGAAGTAGAGGGGTATTAAAGGGGGGTGGAGGGGGGTAGAGGGGTAGTAGTGGGGTAGTAGAGGGGTATTGGGATAGTAATGGGGTATTGGGGTAGTAGAGGGGTAGTGAGGTAGTGGGTTAGTAGAGAGGTAGTGGAGTAGTAGAGGGGTAGTGGGGTATTGGGGTAGTAGAGGGTTATTGGGGTAGTAGAGGGGTATTGGGGAAGTTGAGGGGTATTGGGGTAGTAGAGGGGTAGTATGGTAGTAGAGGGGTAGTAGAGGAGTAGAGGGGTAGTGGGGTAGTAGAAGGGTAGTGGGGTAGTAGGGTAGTAGAGGGGTAGTAGGGTAGTGGGGTAGTAGAGGGGTAGAGGGGTAGTGAGGTAGTAGAGGGGTAGTAGGGTAGTGGGTTAGTAGGTTAGTGGGGCAGCAGAGGGGTAGTTGGGTAGTAGAGGGGCAGTAGAGTAGTGGGGTAGTAGAGGGGTAGTGGGGTAGTAGAGGGGTAGTAGTGGGATAGTAGAGGGGTAGTAGTGGGGTAGTAGTGAGGTAGAAGAGGGGTAGTGGGGTAGTAGAGGGGTAGTAGGGTAGTGGGGTAGTAGGGTAGTGGGGTAGTAGAGGGGTAGTAGTGGGATAGTAGGGTAGTGGGGTAGAAGAGGGGTAGTAGGGTAGTAGAGGGGTAGTAGGGTAGTGGGGTAGTAGAGGAGTGGTGGGGTAGTAGAGGGGTAGTAGGGTTGTGGGGTAGTGTAGAAGAGGGGAAGTGGGGTAGTAGAGGGATAGTAGGGTAGTAGGGTAGTGGGGTAGTAGAGGGGTAGTAGGGTAGTGGGGTAGTAATGGGTAGTAGAGGGGTAGTGGGGTAGTAGACAGGTAGTAGAGGGGTAGGAGAGGGATAGTGGGGTAATACAGGAGTGGTAGAGGGGTAGTGGGGTAGTAGAGGGGTAGTGGGGTAGTAGAGCGGTAGTAGAGGGGTAGAGGGGTAGTAGGGTAGTAGTGGGGTAGTAGAGGGGTAGTAGATGAGTAGTGGGGCAGTGGGGTAGTAGAGGGGTAGTAGGGTAGTGGGGTAGTAGGGTAGTAGGGTAGTAGGGGGTAGTGGGGTGGTAGTGGGGTAGTAGAGGGGTAATAGGGTAGTGGGGTAGTAGGGGGTAGTTGGGCAGAAGAGGGGTAGTAGGGTAGTGGGGGTGGTAGAGGGGTAGTGGGGTAGTAGAGGGGTAACAGAGGGGTAGTGGGGTAGTAGAGGGGTAGTAGTGTAGTGGGGTAGTAGAGGGGTAGTATGGTAGTAGGGAAGTGCGGTAGTAGAGGGGTAGTAGGGTAGAAGGGGGTAGTGGGTAGTGGAGTAGTAGGGGGTAGTGGGGTAGTAGAGGAGTAGTAGGGTAGTGGGGTAGTAGAGGGGTAGTGGGGTAGTAGAGGGGTAGTAGGGTAGTGGCGTAGTAGGGTAGTGGGGTAGTAGAGGAGTAGTGAATTAGTAGAGGGGTAGTAGGGTAGTGGGGAAGTAGAGGGGTAGTGGGGTAGTAGAGGGGTAGTAGTGGGGTAGTGTGGTCGTAGAGGGGTAGTAGTGAGGTAGTAGAGGGGTAGTAGAGGGGTAGTAGAGGGGTAGTGGGTTAGTAGAGGGGTAGTAGGGATGTAGGGTAGTAGGGTAATGGGGAAGTAAAGGGGTAGTAGAGGGGTAGTAGAAGTGTAGTGGGGTAGTAGAGGGATAGTAGAGGGGTAGTGGGGTAGTAGAATGGCAGTAGGGTAGTAGAGTTGTAGGGTAGTAGAGTGTTAGTAGTGGGGTAGTAGGGGATAGTAGGGTAGTAGAGGGATAGTGGGGTAGTAGAGTGGTAGTAGAGGGAAGTTGGAGTAGTAGAGGTGTAGTAGGGTAGTAGTGGGTTAGTAGAGGGCTAGTAGAAGGGTAGTAGATGGGTAGTGGGGTAGTAGGGTAGTAGTGGGGTAGTAGAGTGGTAGTAGATGAGTAGTGGGGTAGTGGGGTAGTAGCAGGGTAGTAGAGGGTGCAGTAGGGTAGTAGGGTAGTAGGGTAGTGGGGAAGTAGAGGGGTAGTAGGGTAGTAGGGTAGTAGGGGGTAGTGGGGGAGTAGAGGGGTAGTAGAAGGGTAATAGGGTAGTGGGGTAGTAGGGGGTTAGTGGGGTAGAAGAGGGGTAGTAGGGTAGAATGGCAGTGGGGTAGTAGTAAGGGTAGTGGGGTAGTATAGGGGTAGCAGACGGGTAGTGGGATAGTAGAGGGGTAGTAGGGTAGTGGGGTAGTAGAGGGTTAGTAGGGTAGAGGGGTAGTTGAGGGGTGGGACTGAGGGGTAGTAGGGTAGTGGGGTAGTAGGGTAGTAGAGGGGTAGTGGGGTTGTGGATTAGTAGGGGGTAGTGGTGTAGTAGAGGGGTAGTAGAGGGGTAGTAGATGAGTAGTTGGGTAGTGGGGTAGTAGTGGGGTAGTAGAGGCTGTAGTAAGGTAGTAGGGTAGTGGGGTAGTAGAGGGGTAATAGGGCAGTGGGGTAGTAGAGGGGTAGTAGGTTAGTATGGGAAAGTAGGGTAGAAGAGGGGTAGTGGGGTAGTATAGGGGTAATTGGGTAATGGGGTAGAAGAGGGGTAGTAGGATAGTGGGGTAGTAGAGGGGTAGTGGGGTAGTAGAGGGGTAGAAGCGTAGTGGGGTAGTAGGGTAGGTAGTAGGGTAGTTTAGGGGCAGTGTATGGGGGTAGCGGGGTAGTAGAGGGTAGTAGGGTAGTGGTTTAGTGGGGTAGTAGAGGTGTAGGGGGGAGTAGAGGGGTAGAAGGGTAGTGGGGTAGTAGCGTAGTGTGGTAGTAGAGGGGTAGTGGGGTAGTAGAGGGGTAGTAGAGAAGTAGTGGGGTAGTAAATGGGTAGTAGGGTAGTGGGGTAGTAGAGGGGAAGTAGGGTGGTAGGGCAGTGGGGTAGTAGAACGGAACTAGGGTAGTGGGGCAGTAGAGGGGAAGTAGAGGGGTTGTGGGGTAGTAGAGGGGTAGTAGGGTAGTGGGGTAGTAGAAGGGTAGTGGGGTAGTAGAGGGGTAGTAGAGGGGTAGTGGGGTAGTATAGGGGTAGTGGGCTAGTAGGGTGGTAGTAGGGTAGTATAGGGATAGAGGGGTAGTAGATGGGGTGTTGGGGTAGTAGAGGTGTAGTAGAGGGTTAGTAGAGGAGTAGTGGGGTAGTAGAGGGGTAGTAGGGTAGTAGTGGTGTAGTAGAGCGGTATTAGAGGGGCAGTGGGTTAGTAGGGTAGTAGTGGGGTAGTAGAGGTGCAGTAGATGAGTAGTGGGGTAGTAGTGTGTTTGTAGAGGCTGTAGTAAGGGTAGTAGGGTAGTGGGGTAGTAGAGGGGTAGTAGGGTAGTAGGGGTAGTGGGGTAGTAGAGGGGTAGTAAAGGGGTAATAGGGTAGTGGGGTAGTGGGGTAGTAGGGGGTTAGTGGGGTAGAAGAGGGGTAGTAGGGTAGTGGGGTAGTAGAAGGGTAGTGGGGCAATATAGGGGAAGCAGAGGGGTAGTGGGGTAGTAGAGGGGTAGTAGGGTAGTGGGGTAGTAGAGGGTTAGTAGGGTAGAGGGGTAGTAGAGGGGTGGGACAGTGGGGTAATAGGGTAGTAGGGTAGTGGGGTCGTAATGTAGGTAGTAGGGTAGTAGAAGGGTAGTGGAGTAGTAGGGGGTAGTGGGTTAGTAGAGGGGTAGTAGGGAAACAGGGTAGAGGGGTGGTAGGGTAGTAGGGTATTAGTTGGTAGTAGGGTAGTAGGGTTGTGGGGTAGTAGGGTAGTAGAGGGGTAGTGGGGTAGTAGAGGGGTAGTGGGGTAGTAGGGTAGTAGTGGGGTAGTAGAGGGTTAGTAGATGAGTAGTGGGGTAGTAGTGGGGTAGTAGAGGCTGTAGTAGGGTAGTAGGGGGTAGTGGGGTAGTAGAGGGGTAGTGGGGTAGTATAGGGGTAATAGGGTAGTGGGGTTGTGATAGTAGGGGGGTAGTGGGGTACAAGAGGGGGTAGTAGTGTAGTAGGGTAGTGGGGTAGTAGAGGGGTAGTGAGGTAGTAGAGGGGTAGAAGGATAGTAGGGTAGTAGGGTAGGTAGTAGGGTAGTAGAGGTGTAGTGGGATAGTGGAGTAGTAGGGGGGTAGTGGGGTAGGTATAGGGATAATAGGGTAGTGGGGTACTGGGATAGTAGGGGGTAGTGGGGTACAAGAGGGGTAGTAGTGTTGTGGTGTAGTGGGATAGTAGACGGGTTGTGGGGTTGTAGAGGGGTAGAAGGGTAGTGGGGTAGTAGGGTAGTGTGGTAGTAGAGGGGTAGTTGGGTAGTAGAGGGGTAGTAGAGGGGTAGTGGGGTAGTAGAGGGTAGAAGGGTAGTGGGGTAGTAGAGGGGAAGTGGAGTAGTAGGGGGTAGTAGGGTAGGAGAGGGATAGTGGGGTAGTTGAGGGGTGTGGGGCTTAGTAGAGGTGTAGTAGAGGGGTAGTAGAGGGGTAGTCGGGTATTAGAGGGGTAGTAGAGGGGTAGTAGAGGGGTAGTGTGGTAGTAGGGTAGTAGTGGGGTAGTAGAGGGGTAGTAGATGAGAAGTGGGGTAGTAGGGTAGTAGTAGGGTAGTAGAGGCTGTAGTAGGGTAGTGGGGTAGTAGAGGGGTAGTAGGATAGTGGGGTAACAGAAGGGTAGTAGGGTAGTAGGTGGTAGTGGGGTAGTAGAGGGGTAGTGGGGAAGTAGAGGCATAATAGGGTAGTGGGGTAGTAGGGGGTTAGTGGGGTAGAAGAGCGGTAGAAGGGTAGTAGGATAGTGGGGCAGTAGAAGGGTAGTGGGGTAGTAGAGGGGTAGTAGAGGGGTGGGACAGAGGGGTAATCGGGTAGTAGGGTAGTGGGGTAGTAGGGTAGGTAGTAGGGTAGTAGAGGGGTAGTGGGGTAGTGGAGTAGTAGGGGGGTAATGGGGTAGTAGAGGGGTAGTAGGGAAACAGGGTAGAGGGGTAGTGGGTAGTAGGGTAGTGGGGGTGGTAGTAGGGTAGTAGGGTCATGGGGTAGTAGGGTAGTAAAGGGGCAGTAGGGTAGTAGTGGGGTAGTAGAGGGGTAGTAGATGAGTAGTGGGGTAGCAGCAGGTTGTAGAGGCTGTAGTAGTGTAGTAGGGTAGTAGGGTAGTGGGGTAGTAGAGGGGTAGTAGGGTAGTGGGGTAGTAGAGGGGTAGTAGGGTAGTAGGGTAGTAGGGTAGTGGGGTAGTAGAGGGGTAGTAGGGTAGTAGGGTAGTAGGGGTAGTGGGGTAGTAGAGGGGTAGTGGGGTAGTAGAGGGGGTAGTAGGGTAGAGGGGTAGTAGAGGGGTGGGGCAGAGGGGTAATATGGTAGTAGGGTAGTAGGGTAGGTAGTAGAGGGGTAGTGGGGTAGTGGAGTTGTAGGGGGAAGTGGGGTAGTTGAGGGGTAGAAGGGTAGTGTGGTAGTGGGGTAGTAGAGGGGTAGTTGGGTTGTAGAGGGGTAGAAGGGTAGTGGGGTAGTAGGGTAGTGGGGTAGTAGAGGGGTAGTGGGGTAGTAGAATGGTAGTAGGGTAGAGGGGTAGTAGGGTAGTGGGGCAGTAGAGGCGTAGTGGGGTAGTAGAGGGGTAGTGGGGTAATAGAGGGGTAGTAGAGGGGTAGTAGGGTAGTAGTGGGGTAGTAGAGGGGTAGTAGATGAGAAGTGGGGTAGTACGGTAGTAGTAGGGTAGTAGAGGCTGTAGTAGGGTAGTGGGGTAGTAGAGGGGTAGTAGGATAGTGGGGTAACAGAGGGGTAGTAGGGTAGTAGGGGTAGTGGGGTAGTAGAGGGGTAGTGGGTTAGTAGAGGGCGTAATAGGGTAGTGGGGTAGTAGGGGATTAGTGGGGTAGAAGAGGGGTAGAAGGGTAGTAGGGTAGTGGGGCAGTAGAAGGGTAGTGGGGAAGTAGAGGGGTAGCAGAGGGGTAGTGGGATAGTAGAGGGGTAGTAGGGTAGTGGGGTAATAGAGGGTTAGTAGGGTAGAGGGGTAGTAGAGGGGTGGACAGAGGGGTAATAGGGTAGTGGGGTAGTAGGGTAGGTAGTAGGGTAGTAGAGGGGTAGTGGGGTTGTGGAGTAGTAGGGGGTAATGGGGTAGTGGATTGGGTAGTAGGAAACAGGGTAGAGGGGTAGTGGGTAGTAGGGTAGTGGGGTGGTAGTAGGGTAGTAGGGTTGTGGGGTAGTAGGGTAGTAGAGGGGTAGTGGGGTAGTAGGGTAGTAGTGGGGTAGTAGAGGGGTAGTAGATGAGTAGTGGGGTAGCAGCAGGGTTGTAGAGGCTTTAGTAGGGTAGTAGGTTAGTAGGGTAGTGGGGTAGTAGAGGGTAGTCGGGTAGTGGGGTAGTAGAGGGGTAGTAGGGTAGTAGGGTAGCAGGGGTAGTGGGGTAGTTGAGGAGTAGTGGGGTAGTAGAGGGGTAATAGGGTAGTGGGGTAGTAGGGGGGTAGTGGGGTAGAATAGGGGTAGTAGGGTAGTGGGGTAGTAGAGGGGTAGTGGGGTAGTAGAGGGGTATCAGAGGGGTAGTGGGGTAGTAGAGGGGTAGTAGAGTAGTGGGGTAGTAGAGGGGTGATGGAGTAGAGGGGTAATAGGGTAGTGGGGTACTAGAGGGGTATTGGGGTAGTAGAGGGGTAGTTGGGTAGAGGGATAGTAGAGGGGTGGGGCAGAGGGGTAATATGGTAGTAGGGTAGTGGGGTAGTAGGGTAGGTAGTAGAGTAGTAGAGGGGTAGTGGGGTAGTGGAGTTGTAGGGGGAAGTGGGGTAGTAGAAGTGTAGAAGGGTAGTGTGGTAGTGGGGTATTAGAGGGGTAGTTGGGTTGTAGAGGGGTAGTAGGTATTGGAGTAGTAGGGTAGTGGGGTAGTAGAGGGGTAGTGGGGTAGTAGAGGGGTAGTAGGGTAGAGGGGTAGTAGGGTTGTTGGGCAGTAGAGGGGTAGTGGGGTAGTAGAGGGGTAGTGGGGTAATAGAGGGGTAGTAGAGGGGTAGTAGGGTAGTAGTGGGGTAGTAGAGGGGTAGTAGAGGAGTAGTGGGGTAGTGCGGTTGTTGAGGAGTAGTAGAGGGGTAGTAGGGTTGTTGGGAAGTACAGGGGTAATAGGGTAGTGGGGTAGTTGTGTAGTGGGGTGTTAGTAGGGTAGTGGGGTAGTAGGGTAAAATGGAAGTAGGGGGTAGTGGGGCAGTAGAGGGGTAGTGGGGTAGTAGGGGATAGTGGGGTAGTAGACGGGTAGTGGTGTAGTGGGGTAGTAGAGGCTGTAGTAGGGTAGTAGAGTATTAGGGTAGTGGGGTAGTAGAGGGGTGGTAGGGTAGTGGGATAGTAGGGGGTATAGGTGTAGAAAAGGGGTAGTAGGGTAGTAGAGGAGCAGTAGGGTAGTGGGGTAGTAGAAGAGAGTAGAGGGATAGGAGCAGGGTAGTGGGTTAGTAGAGGGGTAGTAGGGTAGTGGGGTAGTAGAGGGGTGGTAGGGTAGTAGGGCAGTGGGGTAGTAGAGGGTTAGTAGGTTAGTGGGGTAGTAGAGGGGTAGTAGGGTAGTGGGGTACTAGAGGGGTAGTAGGGTAGTGGGGTAGTAGAGGGGTAGTAGGGTAGAGGGGTAGTAGAGGGGTGGGGTAGAGGGGTAATAGGGTAGTAGGGTAGTGGGTTAGTAGGGTAGGTAGTAGGGTAGTGGGGTAGTAGAGGGGTAGAAGGGTAGTGGGGTGGTAGTAGGGTAGTGGGGTAGTAGGGTAGTAGGGGGTAGTGGGGTAGTAGAGGGGTAGTGGGATAGTAGGGTAGTAGGGGTGTAGTGGGGTAGTGGCATAGTAGTGGGGTAGTAGGGTAGTTGGGTAGTAGAGGCGTAGTAGGGTAGTGGGTTAGTGGGGTAGTAGAGGGGTAGTGGCGAAGTAGAGGGGTAGTGGGGCAGTAGGGGGGTAGTAGAGGATAGTGGGGTAGTAGAGGGGTGTTGGGGTAGTAGAGGTGTAGTAGAGGGGTAGTAGTGGGGTTGAAGAGGGGTAGTAGAGGGGTGGTGGTGTAGTGGAGGGGTAATAGAGGGGTAGTAGTGGGGTAGTGGTGTAGTAGAGGGGTAGTAGAGAGGTAGTGAGGTAGTACAGGGGAAGTAGAGTGGTTGTGGTGTAGTAGATCGGTAATAGGGTTGTGCGCTAGTGGGGTAGAGAGGGGTTGTGGGGTAGTAGATGGGTAGTAGGGTAGTGCGCTAGTGGGGTAGTGTGGTAGTAGAGGGGTAGTGGGGTAGTAGAGGGGTAGTACGGTAGTGGGGTAGTAGAGGGGTAGTAGTGGGGCAGTAGGGTAGTAGGGTAGTGGGGTAGTAGAGGGGTAGTAGAGGGTTAGTAGTGTAGTGGGGTAGTAGGGTAGTGGGTTAGTAGAGGGGTAGTGGGGTAGTAGAGGCGTAGTAGGGTTGTGGGGTAGTAGAGGGGTAGTGTAGTAGAGGGGTAGTGGGTTAGTAGAGGGGTAGTATATTAGAGGGGTTGAAGGGTAGTAGAGGGATGTGGGGTAGTAGAGGGGTAGTAGGGTGGTGGGGTAGTGGGTTAGTAGAGGGCTAGTAGGGTAGAGGGGTAGTGGGGTAGTAGACGAGTAGTAGAGGGGTAGTGTGGTAGTAGAGGGGTAGTAGAGGGGTGATGGGGTAGTAGTGGGGTAGTAGAGGGGTAGTATAGGGGTAGTGGGGTCTTAGGGTAGTAGAGGGGTAGTAGAGGCTGTAGCAGGGTATTGGGGTAGTAGAGGGGTTGTAGGGTAGTGGGGTAGTAAAGGGGTACTAGGGTAGTAGGGGTGGAAGTGGGGTTGTGGGGTAGTAGAGGGGTAGTGGGATAGTAGAGGGGTAATAGGGTAGTGGGGTAGTAGGGTAGTGGCGTAGAAGAGCGGTAGTAGGGTGGTAGAGTAGTTGTTTAGTGGTTTAGTAGAGGGGTAGTGCGGTAGTAGAGGGGTAGTAGAGAGGTAGTTGGTTAGTAGAAGTGTAGTAGAGGGGTATTAGAGGGGTAGTGGGGTAGTAGAGGGTTAGTGGGGTAGTAGTGGGGTAGAGGGGTAGTAGTAGGGTAGTGGTTTAGTAGAGGGGTAGTAGGGTTGTTGGGTAGTAGAGGGGTAGTAGGGTAGTGGGGTATTAGTGGGGTAGTAGGGTAGTGGGGTAGTAGAGGGGTAGCTGAGGGTTAGTAGTGTAGTGGCGTAGTAGAGGGGTAGTAGTGTAGTGCGGTAGGAGAGGGATAGTAGAGGTGTAGAGGGGTAGTGGGGAGGTAGACGGGTAGTAGAGGGGTAGTAGAGGGGTAGTGGGGTAATAGATGGGTAGTAGAGGGGTAGTGGGGTAGTAGAGCGGTAGTGGGGTTGTAGAGGGGTAGTATAGGGGTAGTGGGGTAGTAGGGAAGTAGTGGGGTAGTAGAGGGGTAGTAGAGGGGTAGTAGAGGCTGTAGTAGGGTAGTGGGGTAGTAGAGGGGTAGTAGGGTAGTGGGGTAGTAAGAGGGTAGTAGGGTAGAAGGGTGGAAGTGGGGTAGTGGGGTAGTAGAGGGGTAGTGGGGTAGTAGAGGGGTAATAGTGTAGTGGGGTAGTAGGGTAGTTGGGTAGTAGGGTAGTGGGGGTAGTGGGGTAGAAGAGGGGTAGTAGGGTTGAGAAGTAGTAGGGTAGTGGTTTAGTAGAGTGGTAGTGTGGTAGTAGAGGTGTAGTAGAGGGGTAGTTGGTTAGTAGAAGGGTAGTAGAGGGGTAGTAGAGGGGTAGTGGGGTAGTAGTTGGGTAGTGGTGTAGTAGTAGGGTAGTGGGGTAGTAGAGGGCTAATAGGGTGTTGGGTATTAGAGGTGTAGTAGAGGGGTAGTAGGGTAGTAGGGCAGTGGAGTAGTAGTGGGGTAGTAGGCTAGTGGGGTAGTAGAGGGTTAGTAGTGTAGTGGCATAGTAGAGGGGTAGTAGAGGGGTAGTAGGGTAGTGGGGTAGTAGAGGGATAGTAGAGGTGTAGAGGGGTAGTGGGGTAGCAGAGGGGTAGTAGAGGGGTATTGGGGTAGTAGAGGGGTAGTGGTGTATTGGGGTACTAGAGGAATATGGGGAAGTAGAGGGGTATTGGCGAAGTAGAGGGTTATTGGGGTAATGGAGGGGTAGAATGGTAGTAGAGGGGTAGTAGAGGAGTAGGGGAGTAGTGGGGTAGTAGAGGGGTAGTGGGATAGTAGGGTAGTAAAGGGATAGTAGAGGGGTAGTGGGGTAGTAGAGGGTAGTAGAGGGGTAGTAGAGTGGTTGTGGGGTAGTAGTGGGCTAGTAGAGGCTGTAGGAGGGTAGTAGGGTATTGGGGTAGTAGAGGGGTAGTAGGGTAGTGGGGTAGTAGGGTAGTAGGGGGTAGTTGGGTAGTAGAGGGGTAGTGGGGTACGGAGGGGTAGTAGGGTAGTAGGGTTTAGTGGGGTAGTAGAGGGGTAGTGGGATAGTAGAGCGGTAGTAAGGTAGTGGGGTAGTAGAGGGGTAGTGGGTATTGGGGTCGGAGAGAGGTATTGGGGAAGTAGAGGGGTATTGGGAAAGTAGAGGGGTATTGGGGTAGTAAAGGGGTAGGAGAGTAGTCGGGTAGTAGAGGGGTAGTAGTGGGGTAGTAGGGTAGTAGTGGGGTAGTAGAGGGTTAGTAGTGTAGTGGGGTGTAGAGGGGTGGTAGAGGGGTAGTAGGGTAGTGGAATAGTAGAGGGGTAGTGGGGTAGTAGAGAGGTAGTAGGGTTTTTGGGTAGTAGAGTTGTAGTGTAGTAGAGGGGTAGTGGGGTAGTAGATGGGTAGTAGGGAGTCTGTGGGTAGTAGAGGGGTAGTGGGGTAGTAGAGGGGTAGTGGGTATTGGGGTAGTCGAGAGGTATTGGGGAAGTAGAGGGGTATTGGGGAAGTAGAGGGGTAGAAGAGGGGTAGTGGGGTAGTAGAGGGGTGGTGGGGTAGTAGTAGGGTAGTGGGGTAGTAAAGGGGTAGGAGAGTAGTGGGTTAGTAGTAGGGTAGTAGTGGGGTAGTAGGGTAGTAGTGGGGTAGTGGAGGGTTAGTAGTGTAGTGGGGTAGTAGGGTTGTTGGGTAGTAGAGTTGTAGTGTAGTAGAGGGGTAGTGGGGTAGTAGAGGGGTAGTAGAGAGTCTGTGGGTAGTAGAGGGGGAGTGGGGTAGTAGAGGGGATATGGGGTAGTAGAAGGGTAGTGGGAAAGTGGGGTAGTAGAGGTGTAGTAATGTAGAAGGGTAGTGGGGTGGTAGAGGGGTAGTAGACGGGTACTAGAGGGGTAGTGGGGTAGTAGAGGGATAGTAATGGGGTAATAGAGGGGAAGTAGAGGGGTAGTGGGGTAGTAGACGGGTAGTGGGGTGGTAGAGGGGTAAAAGAGGGGTAGAAGCGGGGTAGTGAGGTAGTAGAGGCGTAGTAGAGGGGTAGTACTGTAGTGGGGTAGTAGAGGGGTAGTGGGGTAGTGGAGGGGTAGTAGGGTTGGTGGGTAGTAGAGGGGTAGTGTATTAGAGGGGTAGTGGGGTAGTAGAGGGGATATGGGGTAGTAGAGGGGTAGTAGAGTAGTGGGGTAGTGGGGTAGTAGGGTAGAAGGGTAGTGGGGTGGTAGAGGAGTAGTGGGGTAGTAGACGGGTAGTAGAGGGGTAGTTGGGTAGTAGATGGATAGTAGTGGGGTAATAGAGGGGTAGTAGAGGGGTAGCGGGGTAGTAGAGGGTTAGTGGGGTAGTAGAGGGGTAGAAGAGGGGTAGAAGCGGGGTAGTGAGGTAGTAAAGGGGTAGTAGAGGGGTAGTAGGGTAGTAGTGGGGTAGTTGAGGGGTAGTAGAGGGGTAATAGAGGGTTAGTAGGGTAGTAGTGGGGTAGTAGAGGGGTAGTAGATGAGTAGTGGTGTCATGGGGGCAGTAGTGAGGTAGTAGAGGCTGTAGTAGGGTTGTAGGGTAGTGGGGAAGTAGCGGGGTAGTAGGGTAGTGGGTTAGTAGAGGGGTAATAGGGTAATACGGTAGTAGGGGGTAGTTGGGTAGAAGAGGGGTATTGGGGTAGTAGAGGAATATTGGGGAAGTAGAGGGGTATTGGCGAAGTAGAGGGGTATTGGGGTAGTAGGGTAGTAGTGGGGTAGTAGAGGGATAGTAGATGAGTAGTGGGGTAGTAGTGGAGTAGTAGAGGCTGTAGTAGGGTAGTAGGGTAGTGGGCTAGTACAGGGGTAGTGGGATAGTAGAGGGGTAGTATAGGGGTAGTGGGGTAGTAGAGGGGTAGTAGAGGGGTGGTGGGGTAGTAGTCGGGTAGTGGAGTAGTAGAGGGGTTGTAGAGTAGTGGGGTAGTACAGGGGAAGTAGTGAGGTAGTAGGGTTGTAGTGGGGTAGTAGAGGGTTAGTAGTGTAGTGGGGTAGTAGAGGGGTAGTAGAGGGGTAGTAGGGTAGTGGGGTAGTAGAGGGGTAGTGGGGTAGCCGAGGGGTAGTAGGGTTGTGGGGTAGTAGAGTTGTAGTGAAGTAGAGGGGTAGTGGGGTAGTGGAGGGGTAGTAGGGATGGTGGGTAGTTGAGGGGTAGTGTATTAGAGGGGTAGTGGGGTAGTAGAGGGGATATGGGGTAGTAGAGGGGTAGTAGGGTAGTGGGGTAGTAGATGAGTAGTGGGGTAGTAAGGTAGAAGGGTATTGGGGTGGGAGGGGAGAAGTGGGGTAGTAGACGGGTAGTAGAGGGGTAGTGGGGTAGTATATGGATAGTAGTGGGGTAATAGAGGGGTAGTAGTGGGGTAGTAGAGGGTTAGTGGGGTAGTAGAGGGGTAGAAGAGGGGTAGTAGAGGGGTAGTACGGTAGTAGAGGGGAAGTAGAGGGGTAGTAGGGTAGTAGTGGGGTAGTAGAGGGGTAGTAGAGGGGTAATAGAGGGGTAGTAGGGTAGTAGTGGTGTAGTAGAGGGGTAGTAGATGAGTAGTGGGGTAGTGGGGGTAGAAGCGGGGTAGTAGATGCTGTAGTAGGGTAGTAGGGTAGTGGGGTAGTAGAGGGGTAGTAGGGTAGTAGGGTAGTATGGGGTAGTTGGGTAGTAGAGGGCTAGTGGGGTAGTAGAGTGGTAATCGGGTAGTGGGGTAGTGGGGTAGTAGAGGGGTGGTGGGGTAGTAGAGGGGTAGCAGAGGGGTAGTGGGGTAGTAGAGGGGTAGTAGGGTAGTGGGGTAGTAGAGGGTTAGTAGGGTAGAGCGGTAGTAGAGGGGTGGGACAGAGGTGTAATAGGGTAGTGGGGTAGTAGGGTAGGTAGTAGGGTAGTAGAGGGGTAGTGGGGTAGTGGAGTAGTAGGGGGTAGTGGGGTAGTAGAGGGGTAGTAGGGAAACAGGGTAGAGGGTTATTAAAGTAGTAGTAGGGTAGTAGGGTGGTAGTAGGTAAGTTGAATTGTGAGGTAGTAGGGTAGTAGAGGGGTAGTGGGGTAGTAGTGGGGTAGTAGAGGCTGTTGTAGGGTAATAGGGTAGTGGGGTAGTAGAGGGGTAGTAGGGTAGTGGGGAAGTAGTAGGTAATAGGGTAGATGGGGTAGTGGGGTAGTAGAGGGGTAGTAGAGGGGTAAAAGGGTAGTGGGTGGTGGGTAATAGGGGGTATTGGGGTAGTAGAGGAATATTGGGGAAGTAGAGGGGTATTGGCGAAGTAGAGGGGTATTGGGGTAGTAGGGTAGTAGTGGGGTAGTAGAGGGGTAGTAGATGGGTAGTGGGGTAGTAGTGGGGTAGTAGAGGCTGTAGTAGGGTAGTAGGGTAGTGGGTTAGTAGAGGGGTAGTGGGATAGTAGAGGGGTAGTATAGGGGTAGTGGGGTAGTAAAGGGGTAGTAGAGGGGTGGTGGGGTAGTAGTGGGGTAGTGGGGTAGTTGAGGGGTTGTAGAGTAGTGGGGTAGTAGAGGGGTAGTAGTGGGGTAGTAGGGTAGTAGTGGGGTAGTAGAGGGTTAGTAGTGTAGTGGGATAGTAGAGGGGTAGTACGGTAGTGGGGTAGTAGAGGGGTAGTGGGGTAGTGGAGGGGTAGTAGGGTTGGTGGGTAGTAAAAGGGTAGTGTATTAGAGGGGTAGTGGGGTAGTAGAGGGGATATGGGGTAGTAGAGGGGTAGTAGAGTAGTGGGGTAGTGGGGTAGTAGGGTAGAAGGGTAGTGGGGTGGTAGAGGAGTAGTGGGGTAGTAGAGGGGTAGTGGGGTAGTAGATGGATAGTAGTGGGGTAATAGAGGGGTAGTAGAGGGGTAGTGGGGTAGTAGAGGGTTAGTGGGGTAGTAGATGGGTAGAAGAGGGGTAGTAGAGGGGTAGTGAGGTAGTAGAGGGGTAGTAGAGGGGTAGTAGGGTAGTAGTGGGGTAGTAGAGGGTAGTAGAGGGTTAATAGAGGGGTAGTAGTGTAGTAGTGGGGTAGTAGAGGGGTAGTAGATGAGTAGTGGGGTAGTGGGGGTAGTAGCTGGGTAGTAGAGGCTGTAGTAGGGTAGTGGGGTAATAGAGGGGTAGTGGGGTAGTAGAGGGGTAGTGGGGTAGCATAGGGGTAGTATAGGGGTAGTGGGGTAGTAGGGTAGTAGTGGGGTAATAGAGGGGTAGATGGGTAGTGGGGTAGTAGAGGGTTAGTGGGGTAATAGAGGGGTAGTAGGTTATAGGGGTAGTAGGGTAGTGGGGCAGTAGAGGGGTAGTGGGTAGTAGAGGGGTAGTAGAGGGATAGTGGGGTAGTAGAGGGGTAGTGGGGTAGTGGGGTAATAGAGGTGTAGTAGAGAGGTAGTGGGAAGTGAGGTAGTAGAGGGGCAGTAGAGGGGCAGTAGAGGGGTAGTGGGGTAGTTGAAGGGTAGTAGAGGGGTAGTAAAGGAGTAATGGGGCAGTGGGGTAGTTGTGGGGTAGTAGAGGGGTAGTAGGGTAGTGGGGAAGTAGAGGTGTAATAGGGTAGTGGGGTAGCAGGACAGTAGGGTAGTGAGGTTGTAGTAGGGTAGTGGGGTAGTAGGGGGTAGTGGAGTAGTAGAGGGGTAGTAGAGGGGTGGTGGGGTAGTAGTGGGGTAGTTGAGGGGTTGTAGAGTAGTGGGGTAGTAGAGGGGTAGTAGTTGGGTAGTAGGGTAGTAGTGGGGTAGTAGAGGGTTAGTAGTGTAGTGGGATAGTAGAGGGGTAGTACGGTAGTGGGGTAGTAGAGGGGTAGTGGGGTAGTGGAGGGGTAGTAGGGTTGGTGGGTAGTAGAAGGGTGGTGTATTAGAGGGGTAGTGGTGTAGTAGAGGGGATATGGGGTAGTAGAGGGGTAGTAGAGTAGTGGGGTAGTGGGGTAGTAGGGTAGAAGGGTAGTGGGGTGGTAGAGGAGTAGTGGGGTAGTAGAGGGGTAGTGGGGTAGTAGATGGATAGTAGTGTAGTAGTGGGGTAATAGAGGCGTAGTAGAGGGGTAGTGGGGTAGTAGAGGGTTAGTGGGGTAGTAGATGGGTAGAAGAGGGGTAGTAGAGGGGTAGTGAGGTAGTAGAGGGGTAGTAGAGGGGTAGTAGGGTAGTAGTGGGGTAGTAGAGGGGTAGTAGAGGGTTAATAGAGGGGTAGTAGGGTAGTAGTGGGGTAGTAGAGGGGTAGTAGATGAGTAGTGGGGTAGTGGGGGTAGTAGCGGGGTAGTAGAGGCTGTAGTAGGGTAGTGGGGTAATAGAGGGGTAGTGGGGTAGTAGAGGGGTAGTGGGGTAGTAGAGGGTTAGTAGTGTAGTGGGGTGTAGAGGGTGGTAGAGGGGTAGTAGGGTAGTGGAATAGTAGAGGGGTAGTGGGGTAGTAGAGAGGTAGTAGGGTTTTTGGGTAGTAGAGTTGTAGTGTAGTAGAGGGGTAGTGGGGTAGTAGAGGGGTAGTAGGGGTAGTAGAGGGGTAGTGGGTATTGGGGTAGTCGAGAGGTATTGGGGAAGTAGAGGGGTATTGGGGAAGTAGAGGGGTAGAAGAGGGGTAGTGGGGTAGTAGAGGGGTGGTGGGGTAGTAGTAGGGTAGTGGGGTAGTAAAGGGGTAGGAGAGTAGTGGGTTAGTAGTAGGGTAGTAGTGGTGTAGTAGGGTAGTAGTGGGGTAGTGGAGGGTTAGTAGTGTAGTGGGGTAGTAGGGTTGTTGGGTAGTAGAGTTGTAGTGTAGTAGAGGGGTAGTGGGGTAGCAGAGGGGTAGTAGAGAGTCTGTGGGTAGTAGAGGGGGAGTGGGGTAGTAGAGGGGATATGGGGTAGTAGAAGGGTAGTGGGAAAGTGGGGTAGTAGAGGTGTAGTAATGTAGAAGGGTAGTGGGGTGGTAGAGGGGTAGTAGACGGGTACTAGAGGGGTAGTGGGGTAGTAGAGGGATAGTAATGGGGTAATAGAGGGGAAGTAGAGGGGTAGTGGGGTAGTAGACGGGTAGTGGGGTGGTAGAGGGGTAAAAGAGGGGTAGAAGCGGGGTAGTGAGGTAGTAGAGGCGTAGTAGAGGGGTAGTACTGTAGTGGGGTAGTAGAGGGGTAGTGGGGTAGTGGAGGGGTAGTAGGGTTGGTGGGTAGTAGAGGGGTAGTGTATTAGAGGGGTAGTGGGGTAGTAGAGGGGATATGGGGTAGTAGAGGGGTAGTAGAGTAGTGGGGTAGTGGGGTAGTAGGGTAGAAGGGTAGTGGGGTGGTAGAGGAGTAGTGGGGTAGTAGACGGGTAGTAGAGGGGTAGTTGGGTAGTAGATGGATAGTAGTGGGGTAATAGAGGGGTAGTAGAGGGGTAGTGGGGTAGTAGAGGGTTAGTGGGGTAGTAGAGGGGTAGAAGAGGGGTAGAAGCGGGGTAGTGAGGTAGTAGAGGGGTAGTAGAGGGGTAGTAGGGTAGTAGTGGGGTAGTTGAGGGGTAGTAGAGGGGTAATAGAGGGGTAGTAGGGTAGTAGTGGGGTAGTAGAGGGGTAGTAGATGAGTAGTGGTGTCATGGGGCAGTAGTGAGGTAGTAGAGGCTGTAGTAGGGTTGTAGGGTAGTGGGGAAGTAGCGGGGTAGTAGGGTAGTGGGTTAGTAGAGGGGTAATAGGGTAATACGGTAGTAGGGGGTAGTTGGGTAGAAGAGGGGTATTGGGGTAGTAGAGGAATATTGGGGAAGTAGAGGGGTATTGGCGAAGTAGAGGGGTATTGGGGTAGTAGGGTAGTAGTGGGGTAGTAGAGGGATAGTAGATGAGTAGTGGGGTAGTAGTGGGGTAGTAGAGGCTGTAGTAGGGTAGTAGGGTAGTGGGCTAGTAGAGGGGTAGTGGGATAGTAGAGGGGTAGTATAGGGGTAGTGGGGTAGTAGAGGGGTAGTAGAGGGGTGGTGGGGTAGTAGTCGGGTAGTGGAGTAGTAGAGGGGTTGTAGAGTAGTGGGGTAGTACAGGGGAAGTAGTGAGGTAGTAGGGTTGTAGTGGGGTAGTAGAGGGTTAGTAGTGTAGTGGCAGTAGTAGAGGGGTAGTAGAGGGGTAGTAGGGTAGTGGGGTAGTAGAGGGGTAGTGGGGTAGCCGAGGGGTAGTAGGGTTGTGGGGTAGTAGAGTTGTAGTGTAGTAGAGGGGTAGTGGGGTAGTGGGGTAGTGGAGGGGTAGTAGGGTTGGTGGGTAGTTGAGGGGTAGTGTATTAGAGGGGTAGTGGGGTAGTAGAGGGGATATGGGGTAGTAGAGGGGTAGTAGGGTAGTGGGGTAGTAGATGAGTAGTGGGGTAGTAAGGTAGAAGGGTATTGGGGTGGGAGGGGAGAAGTGGGGTAGTAGACGGGTAGTAGAGGGGTAGTGGGGTAGTATATGGATAGTAGTGGGGTAATAGAGGGGTAGTAGTGGGGTAGTAGAGGGTTAGTGGGGTAGTAGAGGGGTAGAAGAGGGGTAGTAGAGGGGTAGTAAGGTAGTAGAGGGGAAGTAGAGGGGTAGTAGGGTAGTAGTGGGGTAGTAGAGGGGTAGTTGAGGGGTAATAGAGGGGTAGTAGGGTAGTAGTGGTGTAGTAGAGGGGTAGTAGATGAGTAGTGGGATAGTGGGGGTAGAAGCGGGGTAGTAGATGCTGTAGTAGGGTAGTAGGGTAGTGGGGTAGTAGAGGGGTAGTAGGGTAGTAGGGTAGTATGGGGTAGTTGGGTAGTAGAGGGCTAGTGGGGTAGTAGAGTGGTAATCGGGTAGTGGGGTAGTGGGGTAGTAGAGGGGTGGTGGGGTAGTAGAGGGGTAGCAGAGGGGTAGTGGGGTAGTAGAGGGGTAGTAGGGTAGTGGGGTAGTAGAGGGTTAGTAGGGTAGAGCGGTAGTAGAGGGGTGGGACAGAGGTGTAATAGGGTAGTGGGTAGTAGGGTAGGTAGTAGGGTAGTAGAGGGGTAGTGGGGTAGTGGAGTAGTAGGGGGTAGTGGGGTAGTAGAGGGGTAGTAGGGAAACAGGGTGGAGGGTTATTAAAGTAGTAGTAGGGTAGTAGGGTGGTAGTAGGTAAGTTGAATTGTGAGGTAGTAGGGTAGTAGAGGGGTAGTGGGGTAGTAGTGGGGTAGTAGAGGCTGTTGTAGGGTAATAGGGTAGTGGGGTAGTAGAGGGGTAGTAGGGTAGTGGGAAGTAGTAGGTAATAGGGTAGATGGGGTAGTGGGGTAGTAGAGGGGTAGTAGAGGGGTAAAAGGGTAGTGGGTGGTGGGTAATAGGGGGTATTGGGGTAGTAGAGGAATATTGAGGAAGTAGAGGGGTATTGGCGAAGTAGAGGGGTATTGGGGTAGTAGGGTAGTAGTGGGGTAGTAGAGGGGTAGTAGATGGGTAGTGGGGTAGTAGTGGGGTAGTAGAGGCTGTAGTAGGGTAGTAGGGTAGTGGGGTAGTAGAGGGGTAGTGGGATAGTAGAGGGGTAGTATAGGGGTAGTGGGGTAGTAAAGGGGTAGTAGAGGGGTGGTGGGGTAGTAGTGGGGTAGTGGGGTAGTTGAGGGGTTGTAGAGTAGTGGGGTAGTAGAGGGGTAGTAGTGGGGTAGTAGGGTAGTAGTGGGGTAGTAGAGGGTTAGTAGTATAGTGGGATAGTAGAGGGGTAGTACGGTAGTGGGGTAGTAGAGGGGTAGTGGGGTAGTGGAGGGGTAGTAGGGTTGGTGGGTAGTAGAAGGGTAGTGTATTAGAGGGGTAGTGGGGTAGTAGAGGGGATATGGGGTAGTAGAGGGGTAGTAGAGTAGTGGGGTAGTGGGGTAGTATGGTAGAAGGGTAGTGGGGTGGTAGAGGAGTAGTGGGGTAGTAGAGGGGTAGTGGGGTAGTAGATGGATAGTAGTGGGGTAATAGAGGGGTAGTAGAGGGGTAGTGGGGTAGTAGAGGGTTAGTGGGGTAGTAGATGGGTAGAAGAGGGGTAGTAGAGGGGTAGTGAGGTAGTAGAGGGGTAGTAGAGGGGTAGTAGGGTAGTAGTGGGGTAGTAGAGGGGTAGTAGAGGGTTAATAGAGGGGTAGTAGGGTAGTAGTGGGGTAGTAGAGGGGTAGTAGATGAGTAGTGGGGGTAGTAGCGGGGTAGTAGAGGCTGTAGTAGGGTAGTGGGGTAATAGAGGGGTAGTGGGGTAGTAGAGGGGTAGTGGGGTAGTGTAGGGGTAGTATAGGGGTAGTGGGGTAGTAGGGTAGTAGTGGGGTAATAGAGGGGTAGATGGGTAGTGGGGTAGGAGAGGGTTAGTGGGGTAATAGAGGGGTAGTAGGTTATAGGGGTAGTAGGGTAGTGGGGCAGTAGAGGGGTAGTGGGTAGTAGAGGGGTAGTAGAGGATAGTGGGGTAGTAGAGGGGTAGTGGGGTAGTGGGGTAATAGAGGTGTAGTAGAGAGGTAGTGGGAAGTGAGGTAGTAGAGGGGCAGTAGAGGGGCAGTTGAGGGGTAGTGGGGTAGTTGAAGGGTAGTAGAGGGGTAGTAAAGGAGTAATGGGGCAGTGGGGTAGTTGTGGGGTAGTAGAGGGGTAGTAGGGTAGTGGGGAAGTAGAGGTGTAATAGGGTAGTGGGGTAGCAGGACAGTAGGGTAGTGAGGTTGTAGTAGGGTAGTGGGGTAGTAGGGGGTAGTGGGGTAGTAGAGGGGAAGTGGGGTAGTAGGGGTAGTCAGGTAGTAGAGGGGTTGTAGGGTAGTGGGGTAGTAGAGGGGTGGTGGGTTAGTAGAGGGGTGGCAGAAGGGTAGTGGGGTAGTAGAGGGGTATTAGGTTAGTGGGGTAGTAGAGGGGTAGTTGGGTAGTAGGGCAGTGGGGTAGTAGAGGGGTAGTAGGGTAGTGGGGTAGTAGTAGGGTAGTAGGGGTAGTGGGGTAGTAGACGGGTAGTAGAGGGGTTGTAGGATAGTTGGGTACTAGGGTAGTAGGGTGTAGTGGGATCGAAGAGGGGTAGTAGGGTAGTAGAGGGTAGGAGGGTATTGGTGTAGTAGAGGGGTGGTGGGTTAGTAGAGGGTTAGCAGTGGGGTAGTGGGGTAGTAGAGGGGTATTAGGTTAGTGGGGTAGTAGAGGGGTAGTTGGGTAGTAGGGCAGTGGTGTAGTAGAGGGGTAGTAGGGAAGTGGGGTAGTAGAGGGTTAGTAGGGTAGTGGAGTATTAGAGGGGTAGTAGAGGGGTAGTGGGGTAGTAGATGGGTAGTGTGGTAGTAGGAGGGTTGTAGGGTAGTGGAGGGATAGTGGGGTAATAGAGGGGTAGATGGGTAGTGGGGTAGTAGAGGGTTAGTGGGGTAATAGAGGGGTAGTAGGTTATAGGGGTAGTAGGGTAGTGGGGCAGTAGAGGGGTAGTGGGTAGTAGAGGGGTAGTAGAGGGATAGTGGGGTAGTAGAGGGGTAGTGGGGTAGTGGGGTAATAGAGGTGTAGTAGAGAGGTAGTGGGAAGTGAGGTAGTAGAGGGGCAGTAGAGGGGCAGTAGAGGGGTAGTGGGGTAGGTGAAGGGTAGTAGAGGGGTAGTAAAGGAGTAATGGGGCG
>NW_028188457.1:0-69000 GCF_964204655.1 Triturus cristatus
CAGGTTCCTCCTCTGGTGGCCTGAAGGTGGCCATTCACTGAGTACCATTACTTCAGTTCACGGCCTGTCATCACTTGCAGGTTCCTCCTCTGGTGGCCTGGAGGTTGCCATTCACTGAGTACCATTACTTGAGTTCACGGCCTGTCATCACCTGCAGGTTCCTCCTCTGGTGGCCTGGAGGTGGCCATTCACTGAGTACCATTACTTCAGTTCATGGTCTGTCATACCTTTCAGGTTCCTCCTCTGGTGGCCTGGCGGTGGACGTTCACTGAGTACCATTACTTCAGATCATTGCCTGTCATCACTTGCAGGTTCCTCCTTTGGTGGCCTGGAATAGGTAATTCACTGAGTACCATTACTTCAGTTCATTGCCTATCATAACTTGCAGGTTCTTCCTCTGGTGGCCTGGCGGTGCACATTCACTGAGTACCATTACTTCAGTTCATTGCCGGTCATCGCTTGCAGGTTCCTCTTCTGGAGGTGGCCATTCACTGAGTACCATTACTTCAGTACACGACCTGACATCACTTGCAGGTTCCTCCTCTGGTTGCCTGGAGGTGGCCATTCACTGAGTACCATTACTTCAGTTCATTGCCTGACATAACTTGCAGGTTCCTCCTCTGGTGGCCTGGAGGTGGCCATTCACTGAGGACCATTACATCAGTTCATTGCCTGTCATAACTTGCAGGTTCCTCCTCTGGTGGCCTGGAGGTGGCCATTAACCGAGTACCATAACTTCAGTTCATTGCCTGACATAACTTGCAGGTTCCTCCTCTGGTGGCCTGGAGGTGGCCATTCACTGAGGACCATTACATCAGTTCATTGCCTGTCATAACTTGCAGGTTCCTCCTCTGGTGGTCTGGCGGTGCACATTCACTGAGTACCATTACTTCAGTTCATTGCCGGTCATCGTTTGCAGGTTCCTCTTCTGGAGGTGGCCATTCACTGAGTACCAATACTTCTGTTCACGGCCTGACATCACTGGCAGGTTCCTCCTATGCTTGCCTGGAGGTGGCCATTCACTGAGTACCATTACTTCAGTTCACGGCCTGACATCACTGGCAGGTTCCTCCTCTGGTTGCCTGGAGGTGGCCATTCACTGTGTACCATTACTTCAGTTCACGGCCTGTCATCACTTGCAGGTTCCTCCTCTGGTGGCCTGGAGGTGGCCATTCGCTGAGTACCATTACTTCAGTTCATGGTCTGTCATAACTTGCAGGTTCCTCTTCTGGAGGTCTGGAGGTGGCCATTCACTGAGTACCATTACTTCGGTTCACGGCCTGTCATCACTTGCAGGTTCCTCCTCTGTTGGCCTGGAGGTGGCCATTCACTGAGTACCATTACTTCAGTTCATGGTCTGTCGTAACTTACAGGTTCCTCTTCTTGAGGTCTGGAGGTGGCCATTCACTGAGTACCATTACTTAAGTTCATGGCCTGTCATCACTTGCAGGTTCCTCCTCTGGTGGCCTGGCGGTGGACATTCACTGAGTACCATTACTTCAGTTCATGGTCTGTCATAACTTGCAGGTTCCTCGTTTGGAGGTGGACATTCACTGAGTACCATTACTGCAGTTCATGGTCTGTCATAACTGGCAGGTTCCTCCTCTGGTGGCCTGGCAGTGGACTTTCACTGAGTACCATTATTTCAGTTCATGGTCTGTCATCACTTTCAGGTTCCTCCTCTGGTGGCCTGGCGGTGGACATTCACTGAGTACCATTACTTCAGTTCATTGCCTGTCATCACTTGCAGGCTCCTCCTTTGGTGGCCTGGAATAGGTCATTCACTGAGTACCATTACTTCAGTTCATTGACTGTCACAACTTGCAGGTTCCTCCTCACGTGGCCTGGAGGTGGCCATTCACTGAGTACCATCACTTCAGTTCATGGTCTGTCGTAACTTGCAGGTTCCTCTTCTGGAGGTCTGGTTGTGGCCATTCCCTGAGTACCATTACCTTAGTTCATGGCCTGTCGTAACTTGCAGGTTCCTCCTCTGGTGGCCTGGAGGTGGCCATTCACTGAGTACCATTACTTCAGTTCATGGTCTGTCGTAACTTGCAGGTTCCTCTTCTTGGGGTGGCCATTCACTGAGTACAATTACTTCAGTTCATGGCCTGTCGTAACTTGCAGGTTCCTCCTCTGGTGGCCTGGAGGTGGCCATTCACTGAGTACCATTAATTCAGTTCATGGTCTGTCATAACTTGCAGGTACCTCCTCTGGTGGCCTGGCGGTGGACATTCACTGAGTACCATTACTTCAGTTCATGGTCTGTCATAACTTGCAGGTTCCTCCTCTGGTGACCTGGAGGTGGCCATTCACTGAGTACCATTACTTCAGTTCATGGTCTGTCATAACTTGCAGGTTCCTCCTCTGGTGGCCTGGCGGTCGACATTGACTGAGTACCATTACTTCAGTTGAATGCCTGTCATAACTTGCAGGTTCCTCCTCTGGTGGCCTGGAGGTGGCCATCACTGAATACCAATACTTCAGTTCACGGCCTGTCATCACTTGCAGGTTCCTCCTCTGGTGGCCTGGCAGTGGACATTCACTGAGTACCATTACTTCAGTTCATGGTCTGTCGTAAGTTGCAGGTTCCTCCTCTGGTGGCCTGGCGGTGGACATTCACTGAGTACCATTACTTCTGTTCATTGCAGGTCATCGCTTGCAGGTTCCTCTTCTGGAGGCCTGGAGGTGGCCATTCACTGAGTACCATTACTTCAGTTCATGGTCTGTCATAACTTGCAGGTTCCTCTGGTGGCCTGGAGGTGGCTATTCACTGAGTACCATTACTTCAGTTCATGGCCTGTCATCACTTGCAGGTTCCTCCTCTGGTGACCTGGCGGTGGCAATTCACTGAATACCATTACTTCAGTTCATGGTCTGTCATAACTTGCAGGTTCCTCGTCTGGAGGTGGACATTCACTGAGTACCATTACTTCAGTTCATGGTCTGTCATAACTTGCAGGTTCCTCCTCTGGTGGCCTGGCAGTGGACTTTCACAGAGTACCATTACTTCAGTTTATTGCCGGTCATCGCTTGCAGGTTTCTCTTCTGGTGGTGCACATTCACTGAGTACCATTACTTCAGTTCATGGTCTGTCAAAACTTGCAAGCTTCCTCTTCTGGAGGTCTGGTTGTGGCCATTCCCTGAGTACCATTACTTTAGTTCATGGCCTGTCGTAACTTGCAGGTTCCTCCTCTGGTGGCCTGAAGGTGGCCATTTACTGAGTACCATTACTTCAGTTAACAGCCTGTCAGCACTTGCAGGTTCCTCCTCTGGTGGCCTGGAGGTGGCCTTTCACTGAGTACCATTACTTCAGTTCATTGCCTGTCATAACTTGCAGGTTCCTTCTCTGGTGGCCTGGAGATGGATATTCACTGAGTACCATTATTTCAGTTCATGGCCTGTCATCACTTGCAGGTTCCTCCTCTGGTGGCCTGGAGGTGGCCATTCACTGAGTTCCATTAATACAGTTCATGGGTTGTCATAACTTGCAGGTTCCTCTTCTGGAGGTCTGGAGGTGGCCATTCACTGAGTACCATTACTTCGGTTCACGGCCTGACATCACTGGCAGGTTCCTCCTATGCTTGCCTGGAGGTGGCCATTCACTGAGTACCATTACTTCAGTTCACGGCCTGACATCACTGGCAGGTTCCTCCTCTGGTTGCCTGGAGGTGGCCATTCACTGAGTACCATTACTTCAGTTCACGGCCTGTCATCACTTGCAGGTTCCTCCTCTGGTGGCCTGGAGGTGGCCATTCGCTGAGTACCATTACTTCAGTTCATGGTCTGTCATAACTTGCAGGTTCCTCTTCTGGAGGTCTGGAGGTGGCCATTCACTGAGTACCATTACTTCGGTTCACGGCCTGTCATCACTTGCAGGTTCCTCCTCTGTTGGCCTGGAGGTGGCCATTCACTGAGTACCATTACTTCAGTTCATGGTCTGTCGTAACTTACAGGTTCCTCTTCTTGAGGTCTGGAGGTGGCCATTCACTGAGTACCATTACTTAAGTTCATGGCCTGTCATCACTTGCAGGTTCCTCCTCTGGTGGCCTGGCGGTGGACATTCACTGAGTACCATTACTTCAGTTCATGGTCTGTCATAACTTGCAGGTTCCTCGTTTGGAGGTGGACATTCACTGAGTACCATTACTGCAGTTCATGGTCTGTCATAACTGGCAGGTTCCTCCTCTGGTGGCCTGGCAGTGGACTTTCACTGAGTACCATTATTTCAGTTCATGGTCTGTCATCACTTTCAGGTTCCTCCTCTGGTGGCCTGGCGGTGGACATTCACTGAGTACCATTACTTCAGTTCATTGCCTGTCATCACTTGCAGGCTCCTCCTTTGGTGGCCTGGAATAGGTCATTCACTGAGTACCATTACTTCAGTTCATTGACTGTCACAACTTGCAGGTTCCTCCTCACGTGGCCTGGAGGTGGCCATTCACTGAGTACCATCACTTCAGTTCATGGTCTGTCATAACTTGCAGGTTCCTCCTCTGGTGGCCTGGCGGTCGACATTGACTGAGTACCATTACTTCAGTTGAATGCCTGTCATAACTTGCAGGTTCCTCCTCTGGTGGCCTGGAGGTGGCCATCACTGAATACCAATACTTCAGTTCACGGCCTGTCATCACTTGCAGGTTCCTCCTTTGGTGGCCTGGCAGTGGACATTCACTGAGTACCATTACTTCAGTTCATGGTCTGTCGTAAGTTGCAGGTTCCTCCTCTGGTGGCCTGGCGGTGGACATTCACTGAGTACCATTACTTCTGTTCATTGCAGGTCATCGCTTGCAGGTTCCTCTTCTGGAGGCCTGGAGGTGGCCATTCACTGAGTACCATTACTTCAGTTCATGGTCTGTCATAACTTGCAGGTTCCTCTGGTGGCCTGGAGGTGGCTATTCACTGAGTACCATTACTGCAGTTCATGGCCTGTCATCAATTGCAGGTTCATCCTCTGGTGACCTGGCGGTGGCAATTCACTGAATACCATTACTTCAGTTCATGGTCTGTCATAACTTGCAGGTTCCTCGTCTGGAGGTGGACATTCACTGAGTACCATTACTTCAGTTCATGGTCTGTCATAACTTGCAGGTTCCTCCTCTGGTGGCCTGGCAGTGGACTTTCACAGAGTACCATTACTTCAGTTTATTGCCGGTCATCGCTTGCAGGTTTCTCTTCTGGTGGTGCACATTCACTGAGTACCATTACTTCAGTTCATGGTCTGTCAAAACTTGCAAGCTTCCTCTTCTGGAGGTCTGGTTGTGGCCATTCCCTGAGTACCATTACTTTAGTTCATGGCCTGTCGTAACTTGCAGGTTCCTCCTCTGGTGGCCTGAAGGTGGCCATTTACTGAGTACCATTACTTCAGTTAACAGCCTGTCAGCACTTGCAGGTTCCTCCTCTGGTGGCCTGGAGGTGGCCTTTCACTGAGTACCATTACTTCAGTTCATTGCCTGTCATAACTTGCAGGTTCCTTCTCTGGTGGCCTGGAGATGGATATTCACTGAGTACCATTATTTCAGTTCATGGCCTGTCATCACTTGCAGGTTCCTCCTCTGGTGGCCTGGAGGTGGCCATTCACTGAGTTCCATTAATACAGTTCATGGGTTGTCATAACTTGCAGGTTCCTCTTCTGGAGGTCTGGAGGTGGCCATTCACTGAGTACCATTACTTCAGTTCATGGCCTGTCGTAACTTGCAGGTTCCTCCACTGGTCGCCTGAAGGTGGCCATTCACTGAGTACCATTACTTCAGTTCACGGCCTGTCATCACCTGCAGGTTCCTCCTCTGGTGGCCTGGAGGTGGCCATTCACTGAGTACCATTACTTCAGTTCATGGTCTGTCATAACTTTCAGGTTCCTCCTCTGGTGGCCTGGCGGTGGACGTTCACTGAGTATCATTACTTCAGTTCATTGCCTGTCATCACTTGCAGGTTCCTCCTTTGGTGGCCTGGAATAGGTCATTCACTGAGTACCATTACTTCAGTTCATTGCCTGTCATAACTTGCAGGTTCCTCCTCTGGTGGCCTGGCGGTGCACATTCACTGAGTACCATTACTTCAGTTCATTGCTGGTCATCGCTTGCAGGTTCCTCTTCTGGAGGTGGCCATTCACTGAGTACCATTACTTCAGTTCACGACCTGACATCACTTGCAGGTTCCTCCTCTGGTGGCCTGGAGGTGGCCATTCACTGAGTTCCATTAATACAGTTCATGGGTTGTCATAACTTGCAGGTTCCTCTTCTGGAGGTCTGGAGGTGGCCATTCACTGAGTACCATTACTTCAGTTCATGGCCTGTCGTAACTTGCAGGTTCCTCCTCTGGTGGCCTGAAGGTGGCCATTCACTGAGTACCATTACTTCAGTTCACGGCCTGTCATCACTTGCAGGTTCCTCCTCTGGTGGCCTGGAGGTTGCCATTCACTGAGTACCATTACTTGAGTTCACGGCCTGTCATCACCTGCAGGTTCCTCCTCTGGTGGCCTGGAGGTGGCCATTCACTGAGTACCATTACTTCAGTTCATGGTCTGTCATACCTTTCAGGTTCCTCCTCTGGTGGCCTGGCGGTGGACGTTCACTGAGTACCATTACTTCAGATCATTGCCTGTCATCACTTGCAGGTTCCTCCTTTGGTGGCCTGGAATAGGTAATTCACTGAGTACCATTACTTCAGTTCATTGCCTATCATAACTTGCAGGTTCTTCCTCTGGTGGCCTGGCGGTGCACATTCACTGAGTACCATTACTTCAGTTCATTGCCGGTCATCGCTTGCAGGTTCCTCTTCTGGAGGTGGCCATTCACTGAGTACCATTACTTCAGTTCACGACCTGACATCACTTGCAGGTTCCTCCTCTGGTTGCCTGGAGGTGGCCATTCACTGAGTACCATTACTTCAGTTCATTGCCTGACATAACTTGCAGGTTCCTCCTCTGGTGGCCTGGAGGTGGCCATTCACTGAGGACCATTACATCAGTTCATTGCCTGTCATAACTTGCAGGTTCCTCCTCTGGTGGCCTGGAGGTGGCCATTAACCGAGTACCATAACTTCAGTTCATTGCCTGACATAACTTGCAGGTTCCTCCTCTGGTGGCCTGGAGGTGGCCATTCACTGAGGACCATTACATCAGTTCATTGCCTGTCATAACTTGCAGGTTCCTCCTCTGGTGGTCTGGCGGTGCACATTCACTGAGTACCATTACTTCAGTTCATTGCCGGTCATCGTTTGCAGGTTCCTCTTCTGGAGGTGGCCATTCACTGAGTACCAATACTTCTGTTCACGGCCTGACATCACTGGCAGGTTCCTCCTATGCTTGCCTGGAGGTGGCCATTCACTGAGTACCATTACTTCAGTTCACGGCCTGACATCACTGGCAGGTTCCTCCTCTGGTTGCCTGGAGGTGGCCATTCACTGTGTACCATTACTTCAGTTCACGGCCTGTCATCACTTGCAGGTTCCTCCTCTGGTGGCCTGGAGGTGGCCATTCGCTGAGTACCATTACTTCAGTTCATGGTCTGTCATAACTTGCAGGTTCCTCTTCTGGAGGTCTGGAGGTGGCCATTCACTGAGTACCATTACTTCGGTTCACGGCCTGTCATCACTTGCAGGTTCCTCCTCTGTTGGCCTGGAGGTGGCCATTCACTGAGTACCATTACTTCAGTTCATGGTCTGTCGTAACTTACAGGTTCCTCTTCTTGAGGTCTGGAGGTGGCCATTCACTGAGTACCATTACTTAAGTTCATGGCCTGTCATCACTTGCAGGTTCCTCCTCTGGTGGCCTGGCGGTGGACATTCACTGAGTACCATTACTTCAGTTCATGGTCTGTCATAACTTGCAGGTTCCTCGTTTGGAGGTGGACATTCACTGAGTACCATTACTGCAGTTCATGGTCTGTCATAACTGGCAGGTTCCTCCTCTGGTGGCCTGGCAGTGGACTTTCACTGAGTACCATTATTTCAGTTCATGGTCTGTCATCACTTTCAGGTTCCTCCTCTGGTGGCCTGGCGGTGGACATTCACTGAGTACCATTACTTCAGTTCATTGCCTGTCATCACTTGCAGGCTCCTCCTTTGGTGGCCTGGAATAGGTCATTCACTGAGTACCATTACTTCAGTTCATTGACTGTCACAACTTGCAGGTTCCTCCTCACGTGGCCTGGAGGTGGCCATTCACTGAGTACCATCACTTCAGTTCATGGTCTGTCGTAACTTGCAGGTTCCTCTTCTGGAGGTCTGGTTGTGGCCATTCCCTGAGTACCATTACCTTAGTTCATGGCCTGTCGTAACTTGCAGGTTCCTCCTCTGGTGGCCTGGAGGTGGCCATTCACTGAGTACCATTACTTCAGTTCATGGTCTGTCGTAACTTGCAGGTTCCTCTTCTTGGGGTGGCCATTCACTGAGTACAATTACTTCAGTTCATGGCCTGTCGTAACTTGCAGGTTCCTCCTCTGGTGGCCTGGAGGTGGCCATTCACTGAGTACCATTAATTCAGTTCATGGTCTGTCATAACTTGCAGGTACCTCCTCTGGTGGCCTGGCGGTGGACATTCACTGAGTACCATTACTTCAGTTCATGGTCTGTCATAACTTGCAGGTTCCTCCTCTGGTGACCTGGAGGTGGCCATTCACTGAGTACCATTACTTCAGTTCATGGTCTGTCATAACTTGCAGGTTCCTCCTCTGGTGGCCTGGCGGTCGACATTGACTGAGTACCATTACTTCAGTTGAATGCCTGTCATAACTTGCAGGTTCCTCCTCTGGTGGCCTGGAGGTGGCCATCACTGAATACCAATACTTCAGTTCACGGCCTGTCATCACTTGCAGGTTCCTCCTCTGGTGGCCTGGCAGTGGACATTCACTGAGTACCATTACTTCAGTTCATGGTCTGTCGTAAGTTGCAGGTTCCTCCTCTGGTGGCCTGGCGGTGGACATTCACTGAGTACCATTACTTCTGTTCATTGCAGGTCATCGCTTGCAGGTTCCTCTTCTGGAGGCCTGGAGGTGGCCATTCACTGAGTACCATTACTTCAGTTCATGGCCTGTCATCACTTGCAGGTTCCTCCTCTGGTGACCTGGCGGTGGCAATTCACTGAATACCATTACTTCAGTTCATGGTCTGTCATAACTTGCAGGTTCCTCGTCTGGAGGTGGACATTCACTGAGTACCATTACTTCAGTTCATGGTCTGTCATAACTTGCAGGTTCCTCCTCTGGTGGCCTGGCAGTGGACTTTCACAGAGTACCATTACTTCAGTTTATTGCCGGTCATCGCTTGCAGGTTTCTCTTCTGGTGGTGCACATTCACTGAGTACCATTACTTCAGTTCATGGTCTGTCAAAACTTGCAAGCTTCCTCTTCTGGAGGTCTGGTTGTGGCCATTCCCTGAGTACCATTACTTTAGTTCATGGCCTGTCGTAACTTGCAGGTTCCTCCTCTGGTGGCCTGAAGGTGGCCATTTACTGAGTACCATTACTTCAGTTAACAGCCTGTCAGCACTTGCAGGTTCCTCCTCTGGTGGCCTGGAGGTGGCCTTTCACTGAGTACCATTACTTCAGTTCATTGCCTGTCATAACTTGCAGGTTCCTTCTCTGGTGGCCTGGAGATGGATATTCACTGAGTACCATTATTTCAGTTCATGGCCTGTCATCACTTGCAGGTTCCTCCTCTGGTGGCCTGGAGGTGGCCATTCACTGAGTTCCATTAATACAGTTCATGGGTTGTCATAACTTGCAGGTTCCTCTTCTGGAGGTCTGGAGGTGGCCATTCACTGAGTACCATTACTTCAGTTCATGGCCTGTCGTAACTTGCAGGTTCCTCCACTGGTCGCCTGAAGGTGGCCATTCACTGAGTACCATTACTTCAGTTCACGGCCTGTCATCACCTGCAGGTTCCTCCTCTGGTGGCCTGGAGGTGGCCATTCACTGAGTACCATTACTTCAGTTCATGGTCTGTCATAACTTTCAGGTTCCTCCTCTGGTGGCCTGGCGGTGGACGTTCACTGAGTATCATTACTTCAGTTCATTGCCTGTCATCACTTGCAGGTTCCTCCTTTGGTGGCCTGGAATAGGTCATTCACTGAGTACCATTACTTCAGTTCATTGCCTGTCATAACTTGCAGGTTCCTCCTCTGGTGGCCTGGCGGTGCACATTCACTGAGTACCATTACTTCAGTTCATTGCTGGTCATCGCTTGCAGGTTCCTCTTCTGGAGGTGGCCATTCACTGAGTACCATTACTTCAGTTCACGACCTGACATCACTTGCAGGTTCCTCCTCTGGTGGCCTGGAGGTGGCCATTCACTGAGTTCCATTAATACAGTTCATGGGTTGTCATAACTTGCAGGTTCCTCTTCTGGAGGTCTGGAGGTGGCCATTCACTGAGTACCATTACTTCAGTTCATGGCCTGTCGTAACTTGCAGGTTCCTCCTCTGGTGGCCTGAAGGTGGCCATTCACTGAGTACCATTACTTCAGTTCACGGCCTGTCATCACTTGCAGGTTCCTCCTCTGGTGGCCTGGAGGTTGCCATTCACTGAGTACCATTACTTGAGTTCACGGCCTGTCATCACCTGCAGGTTCCTCCTCTGGTGGCCTGGAGGTGGCCATTCACTGAGTACCATTACTTCAGTTCATGGTCTGTCATACCTTTCAGGTTCCTCCTCTGGTGGCCTGGCGGTGGACGTTCACTGAGTACCATTACTTCAGATCATTGCCTGTCATCACTTGCAGGTTCCTCCTTTGGTGGCCTGGAATAGGTAATTCACTGAGTACCATTACTTCAGTTCATTGCCTATCATAACTTGCAGGTTCTTCCTCTGGTGGCCTGGCGGTGCACATTCACTGAGTACCATTACTTCAGTTCATTGCCGGTCATCGCTTGCAGGTTCCTCTTCTGGAGGTGGCCATTCACTGAGTACCATTACTTCAGTTCACGACCTGACATCACTTGCAGGTTCCTCCTCTGGTTGCCTGGAGGTGGCCATTCACTGAGTACCATTACTTCAGTTCATTGCCTGACATAACTTGCAGGTTCCTCCTCTGGTGGCCTGGAGGTGGCCATTCACTGAGGACCATTACATCAGTTCATTGCCTGTCATAACTTGCAGGTTCCTCCTCTGGTGGCCTGGAGGTGGCCATTAACCGAGTACCATTACTTCAGTTCATTGCCTGACATAACTTGCAGGTTCCTCCTCTGGTGGCCTGGAGGTGGCCATTCACTGAGGACCATTACATCAGTTCATTGCCTGTCATAACTTGCAGGTTCCTCCTCTGGTGGTCTGGCGGTGCACATTCACTGAGTACCATTACTTCAGTTCATTGCCGGTCATCGTTTGCAGGTTCCTCTTCTGGAGGTGGCCATTCACTGAGTACCATTACTTCTGTTCACGGCCTGACATCACTGGCAGGTTCCTCCTATGCTTGCCTGGAGGTGGCCATTCACTGAGTACCATTACTTCAGTTCACGGCCTGACATCACTGGCAGGTTCCTCCTCTGGTTGCATGGAGGTGGCCATTCACTGAGTACCATTACTTCAGTTCACGGCCTGTCATCACTTGCAGGTTCCTCCTCTGGTGGCCTGGAGGTGGCCATTCGCTGAGTACCAATACTTCAGTTCATGGTCTGTCATAACTTGCAGGTTCCTCTTCTGGAGGTCTGGAGGTGGCCATTCACTGAGTACCATTACTTCGGTTCACGGCCTGTCATCACTTGCAGGTTCCTCCTCTGTTGGCCTGGAGGTGGCCATTCACTGAGTACCATTACTTCAGTTCATGGTCTGTCGTAACTTACAGGTTCCTCTTCTTGAGGTCTGGAGGTGGCCATTCACTGAGTACCATTACTTAAGTTCATGGCCTGTCATCACTTGCAGGTTCCTCCTCTGGTGGCCTGGCGGTGGACATTCACTGAGTACCATTACTTCAGTTCATGGTCTGTCATAACTTGCAGGTTCCTCGTTTGGAGGTGGACATTCACTGAGTACCATTACTGCAGTTCATGGTCTGTCATAACTGGCAGGTTCCTCCTCTGGTGGCCTGGCAGTGGACTTTCACTGAGTACCATTATTTCAGTTCATGGTCTGTCATCACTTTCAGGTTCCTCCTCTGGTGGCCTGGCGGTGGACATTCACTGAGTACCATTACTTGAGTTCATTGCCTGTCATCACTTGCAGGCTCCTCCTTTGGTGGCCTGGAATAGGTCATTCACTGAGTACCATTACTTCAGTTCATTGACTGTCACAACTTGCAGGTTCCTCCTCACGTGGCCTGGAGGTGGCCATTCACTGAGTACCATCACTTCAGTTCATGGTCTGTCGTAACTTGCAGGTTCCTCTTCTGGAGGTCTGGTTGTGGCCATTCCCTGAGTACCATTACCTTAGTTCATGGCCTGTCGTAACTTGCAGGTTCCTCCTCTGGTGGCCTGGAGGTGGCCATTCACTGAGTACCATTACTTCAGTTAACGGCCTGTCAGCACTTGCAGGTTCCTCCTCTGGTGGCCTGGAGGTGGCCATTCACTGAGTACCATTATTTCAGTTCATGGCCTGTCATCACTTGCAGGTTCCTCCTCTGGTGGCCTGGAGGTGGCCATTCACTGAGTACCATTACTTCAGTTCATGGTCTGTCATAACTTGCAGGTTCCTCTTCTGGAGGTCTGGAGGTGGCCATTCACTGAGTACCATTACTTCAGTTCACGTCCTGTCGTAAATTGCAGGTTTCTTCTCTGGTGGCCTGAAGGTGGCCATTCACTGAGTACCATTACTTCAGTTCACGGCCTGTCATCACTTGCAGGTTCCTCCTCTGGTGGCCTGGAGGTTGCCATTTACTGAGTACCATTACTTCAGTTCATTGACTGTCACAACTTGCAGGTTCCTCCTCTGGTGGCCTGGCGGTGCACATTCACTGAGTACCATTACTTCAGTTTATTGCCGGTCATCGCTTGCAGGTTCCTCTTCTGGAGGTGGCCATTCACTGAGTATCATTATTTCTGTTCATTGCCTGTCATAACTTGCAGGTTCCTCCTCACGTGGCCTGGAGGTGGCCATTCACTGAGTACCATTACTTCAGTTCATGGTCTGTCATAACTTGCAGGTTCCTCCTCTGGTGGCCTGGCAGTGGACTTTCACAGAGTACCATTACTTCAGTTTATTGCCGGTCATCGCTTGCAGGTGCCTCTTCTGGTGGTGCACATTCACTGAGTACCATTACTTTAGTTCATGGCCTGTCGTAACTTGCAGGTTCCTCCTCTGGTGGCCTGGAGGTGGCCATTCACTGAGTACCATTATTTCAGTTAACAGCCTGTCAGCACTTGCAATTTCCTCCTCTGGTGCCCTGGAGGTGGCCATTCACTGAGTTCCATTAATGCAGTCCATGGGTTGTCATAACTTGCAGGTTCCTCTTCTGGAGGTCTGGAGGTGGCCATTCACTGAGTACCATTACTTCAGTTCATGGCCTGTCGTAACATGCAGGTTCCTCCTCTGGTGGCCTGAAGGTGGCCATTCACTGAGTACCATTACTTCAGTTCACGGCCTGTCATCACTTGCAGGTTCCTCCTCTGGTGGCCTGGAGGTTGCCATTCACTGAGTACCATTACTTCAGTTCACGGCCTGTCATCACCTGCAGGTTCCTCCTCTGGTGGCCTGGAGGTGGCCATTCACTGAGTGCCATTACTTCAGTTCATGGTCTGTCATAACTTTCAGGTTCCTCCTCTGGTGGCCTGGGGGTGGACGTTCATTGAGTACCATTACTTCAGTTCATTGCCTGTCATCACTTGCAGGTTCCTCCTTTGGTGGCCTGGAATAGGTCATTCACTGAGTACCATTACTTCAGTTCATTGACTGTCACAACTTGCAGGTTCCTCCTCACGTTGCCTGGAGGTTGCCATTCACTGAGTACCATCACTTCAGTTCATGGTCTGTCGTAACTTGCAGGTTCCTCTTCTGGAGGTCTGGTTGTAGCCATTCCCTGAGTACCATTACTTTAGTTCATGGCCTGTCGTAACTTGCAGGTTCCTCCTCTGGTGGCCTGGAGATGGCCATTCACTGAGTACCATTACTTCAGTTAACGGCCTGTCAGCACTTGCAGGTTCCTCCTCTGGTGGCCTGGAGGTGGCCATTCACTGAGTACCATTATTTCAGTTCATGGCCTGTCATCACTTGCAGGTTCCTCCTCTGGTGGCCTGGAGGTGGCCATTCACTGAGTGCCATTACTTCAGTTCATGGTCTGTCATAACTTGCAGGTTCCTCTTCTGGAGGTCTGGAGGTGGCCATTCACTGAGTACCATTACTTCAGTTCACGGCCTGTCGTAAATTGCAGGTTCTTCCTCTGGTGGCCTGAAGGTGGCCATTCACTGAGTACCATTACTTCAGTTCACGGCCTGTCATCACTTGCAGGTTCCTCCTCTGGTGGCCTGGAGGTTGCCATTCACTGAGTACCATTACTTCAGTTCATTGACTGTCACAACTTGCAGGTTCCTCCTCTGGTGGCCTGGCGGTGCACATTCACTGAGTACCATTACTTCAGTTTATTGCCGGTCATCGCTTGTAGGTTCCCCTTCTGGAGGTGGCCATTCACTGAGTATCAATATTTCTGTTCATTGCCTGTCATAACTTGCAGGTTCCTCCTCACGTGGCCTGGAGGTGGCCATTCACTGAGTACCATTACCTCAGTTCATGGTCTGTCATAACTTGCAGGTTCCTCGTCTGGAGGTGGACATTCACTGAGTACCATTACTTCAGTTCATGGTCTGTCATAACTTGCAGGTTCCTCCTCTGGTGGCCTGGCAGTGGACTTTCACAGAGTACCATTACTTCAGTTTATTGCCGGTCATCGCTTGCAGGTGCCACTTCTGGTGGTGCACATTCACTGAGTACCATTACTTCAGTTCCTGGTCTGTCGTAACTTGCAGGTTCCTCTTCTGGAGGTCTGGTTGTGGCCATTTCCTGAGTACCATTACTTTAGTTCATGGCCTGTCGTAACTTGCAGGTTCCTCCTCTGGTGGCCTGGAGGTGGGCATTCACTGAGTACCATTATTTCAGTTAACAGCCTGTCAGCACTTGCAATTTCCTCCTCTGGTGCCCTGGAGGTGGCCTTTCACTGAGTACCATTACTTCAGTTCATTGCCTGTCATAACTTCCAGGTTCTTTCTCTGGTGGCCTGGAGATGGATATTCACTGAGTACCATTATTTCAGTTCACGGCCTGTCATCCTTGCAGGTTCCTCCTCTGGTGGCCTGGAGGTGGCCATTCACTGAGTTCCATTAATGCAGTTCATGGGTTGTCATAACTTGCAGGTTCCTCTTCTGGAGGTCTGGAGGTGGCCATTCACTGAGTACCATTAATTCAGTTCATGGCCTGTCGTAACTTGCAGGTTCCTCCTCTGGTGGCCTGAAGGTGGCCATTCACTGAGTACCATTACTTCAGTTCACAGCCTGTCATCACTTGCAGGTTCCTCCTCTGGTGGCCTGGAGGTTGCCATTCACTGAGTACCATTACTTCAGTTCATGGTCTGTCATAACTTTCAGGTTCCTCCTCTGGTGGCCTGGGGGTGGACGTTCACTGAGTACCATTACTTCAGTTTATTGCCTGTCATCACTTGCAGGTTCCTCCTCTGGTGGCTTGGCGGTGCACATTCACTGAGTACCATTACTTCAGTTCATTGCTGGTCGTCGCTTGCAGGTTCCTCTTCTGGAGGTGGCCATTCACTGAGTACCATTACTTCAGTTCACGGCCTGACATCACTTGCAGGTTCCTCCTCTGGTTGCCTGGAGGTGGCCATTCACTGAGTACCATTACTTCAGTTCATTACCTGTCATAACTTGCAGGTTCCTCCTCTGGTGGCCTGGAGGTGGCCATTCACTGAGTACCATTACTTCAGTTCATTGCCTGACATAACTTGCAGGTTCCTCCTCTGGTGGCCTGGAGGTGGCCATTCACTGAGGACCATTACATCAGTTCATTGCCTGTCATAACTTGCAGGCTCCTCCTCTGGTGGTCTGGCGGTGCACATTCACTGAGTACCATTACTTCAGTTCATTGCCGGTCATCGCTTGCAGGTTCCTCTTCTGGAGGTGGCCATTCACTAAGTACCATTACTTCAGTTCACGGCCTGACATCACTGGCAGGTTCCTCCTCTGCTTGCCTGGAGGTGGCCATTCACTGAGTACCATTACTTCAGTTCACGGCTTGACATCACTGGCAGGTTCCTCCTCTGGTTGCCTGGCAGTGGACATTCACTGAGTACCATTACTTCAGTTCATGGTCTGTCATAACTTGCAGGTTCCTCCTCTGGTGGCCTGGCAGTGGACATTCACTGAGTATGATTACTTCAGTTCATGGTCTTTCATAACTTGCAGGTCCCTCTGGTGGCCTGGAGGTGGCCATCACTGAATACCATTACTTCAGTCCACGGCCTGTCATCACTTGCAGGTTCCTCTTCTGGAGGTCTGGAGGTGGCCATTCACTGAGTACCATTACTTCAGTTCATGGCCTGTCGTAACTTGCAGGTTCCTCCTCTGGTGGCCTGAAGGTGGCCATTCACTGAGTACCATTACTTCAGTTCACGGCCTGTCATCACTTGCAGGTTCCTCCTCTGGTGGCCTGGAGGTTGCCATTCACTGAGTACCATTACTTCAGTTCACGGCCTGTCATCACCTGCAGGTTCCTCCTCTGGTGGCCTGGAGGTGGCCATTCACTGAGTACCATTACTTCAGATCATGGTCTGTCATAACTTTCAGGTTCCTCCTCTGGTGGCCTGGGGGTGGACGTTCACTGAGTACCATTACTTCAGTTCATTGCCTGTCATCACTTGCAGGTTCCTCCTTTGGTGGCCTGGAATAGGTCATTTACTGAGTACCATTACTTCAGTTAATTGCCTGTCATAACTTGCAGGTTCCTCCTCTGGTGGTCTGGCGGTGCACATTCACTGAGTACCATTACTTCAGTTCATTGCCGGTCGGCGCTTGCAGGTTCCTCTTCTGGAGGTGGCCATTCACTGAGTACCATTACTTCAGTTCACGACCTGACATCACTTCCAGGTTCCTCCTCTGGTTGCCTGGAGGTGGCCATTCACTGAGTACCATTACTTCAGTTCATTAGCTGTCATAACTTGCAAGTTCCTCCTCTGGTGGCCTGGAGGTGGCCATTCACTGAGTACCATTACTTCAGTTCATTGCCTGACATAACTTGCAGGTTCTTCCTCTGGTGGCCTGGAGCTGGCCATTCACTGAGGACCATTACATCAGTTCATTGCCTGTCATAACTTGCAGGTTCCTCCTCTGGTGGTCTGGCGGTGCACATTCACTGAGTACCATTACTTCAGTTCATGCCGGTCATCGCTTGCAGGTTCCTCTTCTGGAGGTGGCCATTCACTAAGTACCATTACTTCAGTTCACGGCCTGACATCACTGGCAGGTTCCTCCTCTGGTTGCCTGGAGGTGGCCATTCACTGAGTACCATTACTTCAGTTCACGGCCTGTCATCACTTGCAGGTTCCTCCTCTGGTGGCCTGGCAGTGGACATTCACTGAGTACCATTACTTCAGTTCATGGTCTGTCATAACTTCCAGGTTCCTCCTCTGGTGGCCTGGCAGTGGACATTCACTGAGTACCATTACTTCAGTTCATGGTCTGTCATAACTTGCAGGTTCCTCTGGTGGCCTGGAGGTGGCCATCACTGAATACCATTACTTCAGTTCACGGCCTGTCATCACTTGCAGGTTCCTCCTCTGGTGGCCTGGCAGTGGACATTCACTGAGTACCATTACTTCAGTTTATTGCCTGTCATAACCTGCAGGTTCCTCCTCTGGTGGTCTGGCGGTGCACATTCACTGAGTACCATTACTTCAGTTCATTGCCGGTCGGCGCTTGCAGGTTCCTCTTCTGGAGGTGGCCATTCACTGAGTACCATTACTTCAGTTCACGACCTGACATCACTTCCAGGTTCCTCCTCTGGTTGCCTGGAGGTGGCCATTCACTGAGTACCATTACTTCAGTTCATTAGCTGTCATAACTTGCAAGTTCCTCCTCTGGTGGCCTGGAGGTGGCCATTCACTGAGTACCATTACTTCAGTTCATTGCCTGACATAACTTGCAGGTTCTTCCTCTGGTGGCCTGGAGCTGGCCATTCACTGAGGACCATTACATCAGTTCATTGCCTGTCATAACTTGCAGGTTCCTCCTCTGGTGGTCTGGCGGTGCACATTCACTGAGTACCATTACTTCAGTTCATGCCGGTCATCGCTTGCAGGTTCCTCTTCTGGAGGTGGCCATTCACTAAGTACCATTACTTCAGTTCACGGCCTGACATCACTGGCAGGTTCCTCCTCTGGTTGCCTGGAGGTGGCCATTCACTGAGTACCATTACTTCAGTTCACGGCCTGTCATCACTTGCAGGTTCCTCCTCTGGTGGCCTGGCAGTGGACATTCACTGAGTACCATTACTTCAGTTCATGGTCTGTCATAACTTCCAGGTTCCTCCTCTGGTGGCCTGGCAGTGGACATTCACTGAGTACCATTACTTCAGTTCATGGTCTGTCATAACTTGCAGGTTCCTCTGGTGGCCTGGAGGTGGCCATCACTGAATACCATTACTTCAGTTCACGGCCTGTCATCACTTGCAGGTTCCTCCTCTGGTGGCCTGGCAGTGGACATTCACTGAGTACCATTACTTCAGTTTATTGCCTGTCATAACCTGCAGGTTCCTCCTCACGTGGCCTGGAGGTGGCCATTCACTGAGTACCATTACTTCAGTTCATGGTCTGTCGTAACTTCTAGGTTCCTCTTCTGGAGGTCTGGTTTTGGCCATTCCCTGAGTACCATTACTTTAGTTCATGGCCTGTCGTAACTTGCAGGTTCCTCCTCTGGTGGCCTGGAGGTGGCCATTCACTGAGTACCATTATTTCTGTTCATTGCCTGTCATAACTTGCAGGTTCCTCCTCACGTGGCCTGGAGGTGGCCATTCACTGAGTACCATTACTTCAGTTCATGGTCTGTCATAACTTGCAGGTTCCTCCTCTGGTGGCCTGGCAGTGGACTTTCACAGAGTACCATTACTTCAGTTTATTGCCGGTCATCGCTTGCAGGTGCCTCTTCTGGTGGTGCACATTCACTGAGTACCATTACTTTAGTTCATGGCCTGTCGTAACTTGCAGGTTCCTCCTCTGGTGGCCTGGAGGTGGCCATTCACTGAGTACCATTATTTCAGTTAACAGCCTGTCAGCACTTGCAATTTCCTCCTCTGGTGCCCTGGAGGTGGCCATTCACTGAGTTCCATGAATGCAGTCCATGGGTTGTCATAACTTGCAGGTTCCTCTACTGGAGGTCTGGAGGTGGCCATTCACTGAGTACCATTACTTCAGTTCATGGCCTGTCGTAACATGCAGGTTCCTCCTCTGGTGGCCTGAAGGTGGCCATTCACTGAGTACCATTACTTCAGTTCACGGCCTGTCATCACTTGCAGGTTCCTCCTCTGGTGGCCTGGAGGTTGCCATTCACTGAGTACCATTACTTCAGTTCACGGCCTGTCATCACCTGCAGGTTCCTCCTCTGGTGGCCTGGAGGTGGCCATTCACTGAGTGCCATTACTTCAGTTCATGGTCTGTCATAACTTTCAGGTTCCTCCTCTGGTGGCCTGGGGGTGGACGTTCATTGAGTACCATTACTTCAGTTCATTGCCTGTCACAACTTGCAGGTTCCTCCTCACGTGGCCTGGAGGTGGCCATTCACTGAGTACCATCACTTTAGTTCATGGTCTGTCGTAACTTGCAGGTTCCTCTTCTGGAGGTCTGGTTGTGGCCATTCCCTGAGTACCATTACTTTAGTTCATGGCCTGTCGTAACTTGCAGGTTCCTCCTCTGGTGGCCTGGAGGTGGCCATTCACTGAGTACCATTACTTCAGTTAACGGCCTGTCAGCACTTGCAGGTTCCTCCTCTGGTGGCCTGGAGGTGGCCATTCACTGAGTACCATTATTTCAGTTCATGGCCTGTCATCACTTGCAGGTTCCTCCTCTGGTGGCCTGGAGGTGGCCATTCACTGAGTGCCATTACTTCAGTTCATGGTCTGTCATAACTTGCAGGTTCCTCTTCTGGAGGTCTGGAGGTGGCCATTCACTGAGTACCATTACTTCAGTTCACGGCCTGTCGTAAATTGCAGGTTCTTCCTCTGGTGGCCTGAAGGTGGCCATTCACTGAGTACCATTACTTCAGTTCACGGCCTGTCATCACTTGCAGGTTCCTCCTCTGGTGGCCTGGATGTTGCCATTCACTGAGTACCATTACTTCAGTTCATTGACTGTCACAACTTGCAGGTTCCTCCTCTGGTGGCCTGGCGGTGCACATTCACTGAGTACCATTACTTCAGTTTATTGCCGAACATCGCTTGTAGGTTCCCCTTCTGGAGGTGGCCATTCACTGAGTATCATTATTTCTGTTCATTGCCTGTCATAACTTGCAGGTTCCTCCTCATGTGGCCTGGAGGTGGCCATTCACTGAGTTCCATTACCTCAGTTCATGGTCTGTCATAACTTGCAGGTTCCTCGTCTGGAGGTGGACATTCACTGAGTACCATTACTTCAGTTCATGGTCTGTCATAACTTGCAGGTTCCTCCTCTGGTGGCCTGGCAGTGGACTTTCACAGAGTACCATTACTTCAGTTTATTGCCGGTCATCGCTTGCAGGTGCCTCTTCTGGTGGTGCACATTCACTGAGTACCATTACTTCAGTTCCTGGTCTGTCGTAACTTGCAGGTTCCTCTTCTGGAGGTCTGGTTGTGGCCATTTCCTGAGTACCATTACTTTAGTTCATGGCCTGTCGTAACTTGCAGGTTCCTCCTCTGGTGGCCTGGAGGTGGCCATTCACTGAGTACCATTATTTCAGTTAACAGCCTGTCAGCACTTGCAATTTCCTCCTCTGGTGCCCTGGAGGTGGCCTTTCACTGAGTACCATTACTTCAGTTCATTGCCTGTCATAACTTCCAGGTTCCTTCTCTGGTGGCCTGGAGATGGATATTCACTGAGTACCATTATTTCAGTTCACGGCCTGTCATCCTTGCAGGTTCCTCCTCTGGTGGCCTGGAGGTGGCCATTCACTGAGTTCCATTAATGCAGTTCATGGGTTGTCATAACTTGCAGGTTCCTCTTCTGGAGGTCTGGAGGTGGCCATTCACTGAGTACCATTACTTCAGTTCATGGCCTGTCGTAACTTGCAGGTTCCTCCTCTGGTGGCCTGAAGGTGGCCATTCACTGAGTACCATTACTTCAGTTCATGGCCTGTCATCACTTGCAGGTTCCTCCTCTGGTGGCCTGGAGGTTGCCATTCACTGAGTACCATTACTTCAGTTCATGGTCTGTCATAACTTTCAGGTTCCTCCTCTGGTGGCCTGGGGGTGGACGTTCACTGAGTACCATTACTTCAGTTTATTGCCTGTCATCACTTGCAGGTTCCTCCTCTGGTGGCCTGGCGGTGCACATTCACTGAGTACCATTACTTCAGTTCATTGCCGGTCGTCGCTTGCAGGTTCCTCTTCTGGAGGTGGCCATTCACTGAGTACCATTACTTCAGTTCACGGCCTGACATCACTGGCAGGTTCCTCCTCTGGTTGCCTGGAGGTGGCCATTCACTGAGTACCATTACTTCAGTTCATTGCCTGTCATCACTTGCAGGTTCCTCCTTTGGTGGCCTGGAATAGGTCATTCACTGAGGACCATTACTTCAGTTCATTGCCTGTCATAACTTGCAGGTTCCTCCTCTGGTGGCCTGGCGGTGCACATTCACTGAGTACCATTACTTCAGTTCATTGCCGGTCATCGCTTGCAGGTTCCTTGTCTGGAGGTGGCCATTCACTGAGTACCATTACCTCAGTTCATTGCCTGACATAACTTGCAGGTTCCTCCTCTGGTGGCCTGGAGGTGGCCACTCACTGAGGACCATTACTTCAGTTCATTGCCTGTCATAACTTGCAGGTTCCTCCTCTGGTGGCCTGGAGGTGGCCATTCACTGAGTACCATTACTTCAGTTCACGGCCTGACATCACTGGCAGGTTCCTCCTCTGGTTGCCTGGAGGTGGCCATTCACTGAGTACCATTACTTCAGTTCACGGCCTGTCATCACTTGCAGGTTCCTCCTCTGGTGGCCTGGATGTGGCCATTCGCTGAGTACCATTACTTCAGTTCATGGTCTGTCATAACTTGCAGGTTCCTCTTCTGGAGGTCTGGAGGTGGCCATTCACTGAGTATCATTACTTCAGTTCATGGCCTGTCGTAACTTCCATGTTCCTCCTCTGGTGGCCTGGAGGTGGCCATTCACTGAGGTACCATTACTTCAGTACATTGTCTGTCATAACTTGCAGGTTCCTCCTCTGGTGGCCTGGAGGTGGCCATCACTGATTACCATTACTTCGGTTCACGGCCTGTCATCACTTGCAGGTTCCTCCTCTGGTGGCCTGGAGGTGGCCATTCACTGAGTACCATTACTTCAGTTCATGGTCTGTCGTAACTTGCAGGTTCCTCTTCTTGAGGTGGCCATTCACTGAGTACAATTACTTCAGTTCATGGCCTGTCGTAACTTGCAGGTTCCTCCTCTGGTGGCCTGGAGGTGGCCATTCACTGAGTACCATTAATTCAGTTCATGGTCTGTCATAACTTGCAGGTACCTCCTCTGGTGGCCTGGCGGTGGACATTCACTGAGTACCATTACTTCAGTTCATGGTCTGTCATAACTTGCAGGTTCCTCCTCTGGTGACCTGGAGGTGGCCATTCACTGAGTACCATTACTTCAGTTCATGGTCTGTCATAACTTGCAGGTTCCTTCTCTGGTGGCCTGGCGGTCGACATTGACTGAGTACCATTACTTCAGTTGAATGCCTGTCATAACTTGCAGGTTCCTCCTCTGGTGGCCTGGAGGTGGCCATCACTGAATACCAATACTTCAGTTCACGGCCTGTCATCACTTGCAGGTTCCTCCTCTGGTGGCCTGGCAGTGGACATTCACTGAGTACCATTACTTCAGTTCATGGTATGTCGTAAGTTGCAGGTTCCTCCTCTGGTGGCCTGGCGGTGGACATTCACTGAGTACCATTACTTCTGTTCATTGCAGGTCATCGCTTGCAGGTTCCTCTTCTGGAGGCCTGGAGGTGGCCATTCACTGAGTACCATTACTTCAGTTCATGGTCTGTCATAACTTGCAGGTTCCTCTGGTGGCCTGGAGGTGGCTATTCACTGACTACCATTACTTCAGTTCATGGCCTGTCATCACTTGCAGGTTCCTCCTCTGGTGACCTGGCGGTGTAAATTCACTGAATACCATTACTTCAGTTCATGGTCTGTCATAACTTGCAGGTTCCTCGTCTGGAGGTGGACATTCACTGAGTACCATTACTTCAGTTCATGGTCTGTCATAACTTGCAGGTTCCTCCTCTGGTAGCCTGGCAGTGGACTTTCACAGAGTACCATTACTTCAGTTTATTGCCGGTCATCGCTTGCAGGTTTCTCTTCTGGTGGTGCACATTCACTGAGTACCATTACTTCAGTTCATGGTCTGTCAAAACTTGCAAGCTTCCTCTTCTGGAGGTCTGGTTGTGGCCATTCCCTGAGTACCATTACTTTAGTTCATGGCCTGTCGTAACTTGCAGGTTCCTCCTCTGGTGGCCTGAAGGTGGCCATTTACTGAGTACCATTACTTCAGTTAACAGCCTGTCAGCACTTGCAGGTTCCTCCTCTGGTGGCCTGGAGGTGGCCTTTCACTGAGTACCATTACTTCAGTTCATTGCCTGTCATAACTTGCAGGTTCCTTCTCTGGTGGCCTGGAGATGGATATTCACTGAGTACCATTATTTCAGTTCATGGCCTGTCATCACTTGCAGGTTCCTCCTCTGGTGGCCTGGAGGTGGCCATTCACTGAGTTCCATTAATACAGTTCATGGGTTGTCATAACTTGCAGGTTCCTCTTCTGGAGGTCTGGAGGTGGCCATTCACTGAGTACCATTACTTCAGTTCATGGCCTGTCGTAACTTGCAGGTTCCTCCTCTGGTCGCCTGAAGGTGGCCATTCACTGAGTACCATTACTTCAGTTCACGGCCTGTCATCACTTGTAGGTTCCTCCTCTGGTGGCCTGGAGGTTGCCAATCACTGAGTACCATTACTTCAGTTCACGGCCTGTCATCACCTGCAGGTTCCTCCTCTGGTGGCCTGGAGGTGGCCATTCACTGAGTACCATTACTTCAGTTCATGGTCTGTCATAACTTTCAGGTTCCTCCTCTGGTGGCCTGGCGGTGAACGTTCACTGAGTATCATTACTTCAGTTCATTGCCTGTCATCACTTGCAGGTTCCTCCTTTGGTGGCCTGGAATAGGTCATTCACTGAGTACCATTACTTCAGTTCATTGCCTGTCATAACTTGCAGGTTCCTCCTCTGGTGGCCTGGCGGTGCACATTCACTGAGTACCATTACTTCAGTTCATTGCTGGTCATCGCTTGCAGGTTCCTCTTCTGGAGGTGGCCATTCACTGAGTACCATTACTTCAGTTCACGACCTGACATCACTTGCAGGTTCCTCCTCTGGTGGCCTGGAGGTGGCCATTCACTGAGTTCCATTAATACAGTTCATGGGTTGTCATAACTTGCAGGTTCCTCTTCTGGAGGTCTGGAGGTGGCCATTCACTGAGTACCATTACTTCAGTTCATGGCCTGTCGTAACTTGCAGGTTCCTCCTCTGGTGGCCTGAAGGTGGCCATTCACTGAGTACCATTACTTCAGTTCACGGCCTGTCATCACTTGCAGGTTCCTCCTCTGGTGGCCTGGAGGTTGCCATTCACTGAGTACCATTACTTCAGTTCACGGCCTGTCATCACCTGCAGGTTCCTCCTCTGGTGGCCTGGAGGTGGCCATTCACTGAGTACCATTACTTCAGTTCATGGTCTGTTATACCTTTCAGGTTCCTCCTCTGGTGGCCTGGGGGTGGACGTTCACTGAGTACCATTACTTCAGTTCATTGCCTGTCATCACTTGCAGGTTCCTCCTTTGGTGGCCTGGAATAGGTCATTTACTGAGTACCATTACTTCAGTTCATTGCCTGTCATAACTTGCAGGTTCCTCCTCTGGTGGCCTGGCGGTGCACATTCACTGAGTACCATTACTTCAGTTCATTGCCGGTCGTCGCTTGCAGGTTCTTCTTCTGGAGGTGGCCATTCACTGAGTACCATTACTTCAGTTCACGACCTGACATCACTTGCAGGTTCCTCCTCTGGTTGCCTGGAGGTGGCCATTCAATGAGTACCATTACTTCAGTTCATTACCTGTCATAACTTGCAGGTTCCTCCTCTGGTGGCCTGGAGGTGGCCATTCACTGAGTACCATTACTTCAGTTCACGGCCTGTCATCACCTGCAGGTTCCTCCTCTGGTGGCCTGGAGGTGGCCATTCACTGAGTACCATTACTTCAGTTCATGGTCTGTTATACCTTTCAGGTTCCTCCTCTGGTGGCCTGGCGGTGGACGTTCACTGAGTACCATTACTTCAGATCATTGCCTGTCATCACTTGCAGGTTCCTCCTTTGGTGGCCTGGAATAGGTCATTCACTGAGTACCATTACTTCAGTTCATTGCCTATCATAACTTGCAGGTTCCTCCTCTGGTGGCCTGGCGGTGCACATTCACTGAGTACCATTACTTCAGTTCATTGCCGGTCATCGCTTGCAGGTTCCTCTTCTGGAGGTGGCCATTCACTGAGTACCATTACTTCAGTTCACGACCTGACATCACTTGCAGGTTCCTCCTCTGGTTGCCTGGAGGTGGCCATTCACTGAGTACCATTACTTCAGTTCATTGCCTGACATAACTTTCAGGTTCCTCCTCTGGTGGCCTGGAGGTGGCCATTCACTGAGGACCATTACATCAGTTCGTTGCCTGTCGTAACTTGCAGGTTCCTCCTCTGGTGGCCTGGAGGTGGCCATTCACTGAGTACCATTATTTCAGTTCATGGCCTGTCATCACTTGCAGGTTCCTCCTCTAGTGGCCTGGAGGTGGCCATTCACTGAGTACCATTACTTCAGTTCATGGTCTGTCGTAAATTGCAGGTTCCTCCTCTGGTGGCCTGAAGGTGGCCATTCACTGGGTACCATTACTTCAGTTCACGGCCTGTCATCACTTGCAGGTTCCTCCTCTGGTGGCCTGGAGGTTGCCATTCACTGAGTACCATTACTTCAGTTCATTGACTGTCACAACTTGCAGGTTCCTCCTCTGGTGGCCTGGCGGTGCACATTCACTGATTACCATTACTTCAGTTTATTGCCGGTCATCGCTTGCAGGTTCCTCTTCTGGAGGTGGCCATTCACTGAGTATCATTATTTCTGTTCATTGCCTGTCATAACTTGCAGGTTCCTCCTCACGTGGCCTGGAGGTGGCCATTCACTGAGTACCATTACTTCAGTTCATGGTCTGTCATAACTTGCAGGTTCCTCGTCTGGAGGTGGACATTCACTGAGTACCATTACTTCAGTTCATGGTCTGTCATAACTTGCAGATTCCTCCTCTGGTGGCCTGGCAGTGGACTTTCACAGAGTACCATTACTTCAGTTTATTGCCGGTCATCGTTTGCAGGTTCCTCTTCTGGTGGTGCACATTCACTAAGTACCATTACTTCAGTTCATGGTCTGTCGTAACTTGCAGGTTCCTCTTCTGGAGGTCTGGTTGTGGCCATTCCCTGAGTACCATTACTTTAGTTCATGGCCTGTCGTAACTTGCAGGTTCCTCCTCTGGTGGCCTGGAGGTGGCCATTCACTGAGTACCATTACTTCAGTTAACAGCCTGTCAGCACTTGCAATTTCCTCCTCTGGTGGCCTGGAGGTGGCCTTTCACTGAGTACCATTACTTCAGTTCATTGCCTGTCATAACTTCCAGGTTCCTTCTCTGGTGGCCTGGAGATGGATATTCACTGAGTACCAATATTTCAGTTCATGGCCTGTCATCACTTGCAGGCTCCTCCTCTGGTGGCCTGGAGGTGGCCATTCACTGAGTTCCATTAATGCAGTTCATGGGTTGTCATAACTTGCAGGTTCCTCTTCTGGAGGTCTGGAGGTGGCCATTCACTGAGTACCATTACTTCAGTTCATGGCCTGTCGTAACTTGCAGGTTCCTCCTCTGGTGGCCTGAAGGTGGCCATTCACTGAGTACCATTACTTCAGTTCACGGCCTGTCATCACTTGCAGGTTCCTCCTCTGGTGGCCTGGAGGTTGCCATTCACTGAGTACCATTACTTCAGTTCACGGCCTGTCATCACCTGCAGGTTCCTCCTCTGGTGGCCTGGGGGTGGCCATTCACTGAGCACCATTACTTCAGTTCATGGTCTGTCATAACTTTCAGGTTCCTCCTCTGGTGGCCTGGGGGTGGACGTTCACTGAGTACCATTACTTCAGTTCATTGCCTGTCATCACTTGCAGGTTCCTCCTTTGGTGGCCTGGAATAGGTCATTTACTGAGTACCATTACTTCAGTTCATTGCCTGTCATAACTTGCAGGTTCCTCCTCTGGTGGCCTGGCGGTGCACATTCACTGAGTACCATTACTTCAGTTCATTGCCGGTCGTCGCTTGCAGGTTCTTCTTCTGGAGGTGGCCATTCACTGAGTACCATTACTTCAGTTCACGACCTGACATCACTTGCAGGTTCCTCCTCTGGTTGCCTGGAGGTGGCCATTCAATGAGTACCATTACTTCAGTTCATTACCTGTCATAACTTGCAGGTTCCTCCTCTGGTGGCCTGGAGGTGGCCATTCACTGAGTACCATTACTTCAGTTCATTGCCTGACATAACTTTCAGTTTCCTCCTCTGGTGGCCTGGAGGTGGACATTCACTGAGGACCATTACTTCAGTTCATTGCCTGACATAACTTTCAGTTTCCTCCTCTGGTGGCCTGGAGGTGGCCATTCACTGAGGACCATTACATCAGTTTATTGCCTGTCATAACTTGCAGGTTCCTCCTCTGGTGGTCTGGCGGTGCACATTCACTGAGTACCATTACTTCAGTTCATTGCCGGTCATCGCTTGCAGCTTCCTCTTCTGGAGGTGGCCATTCACTAAGTACCATTACTTCAGTTCACGGCCTGACATCACTGACAGGTTCCTCCTCTGATTGCCTGGAGGTGGCCATTCACTGAGTACCATTACTTCAGTTCACGGCCTGATATCACTGGCAGGTTCCTCCTCTGGTTGCCTGGCAGTGGACATTCACTGAGTACCATTACTTCAGTTCATGGTCTGTCATAACTTGCAGGTTCCTCCTCTGGTGGCCTGGCAGTGGACATTCACTGAGTACCATTACTTCAGTTCATGGTCTGTCATAACTTGCAGGTTCCTCTGGTGGCCTGGAGGTGGCCATCACTGAATACCATTACTTCAGTTCACGGCCTGTCATCACTTGCAGGTTCCTCCTCTGGTGGCCTGGAGGTGGCCATTCACTGAGTTCCATTAATGCAGTTCATGGGTTGTCATAACTTGCAGGTTCCTCTTCTGGAGGTCTGGAGGTGGCCATTCACTGAGTACCATTACTTCAGTTCATGGCCTGTCGTAACTTGCAGGTTCCTCCTCTGGTGGCCTGAAGGTGGCCATTCACTGAGTACCATTACTTCAGTTCACGGCCTGTCATCACTTGCAGGTTCCTCCTCTGGTGGCCTGGAGGTTGCCATTCACTGAGTACCATTACTTCAGTTCACGGCCTGTCATCACCTGCAGGTTCCTCCTCTGGTGGCCTGGGGGTGGCCATTCACTGAGCACCATTACTTCAGTTCATGGTCTGTCATAACTTTCAGGTTCCTCCTCTGGTGGCCTGGGGGTGGACGTTCACTGAGTACCATTACTTCAGTTCATTGCCTGTCATCACTTGCAGGTTCCTCCTTTGGTGGCCTAGAATAGGTCATTTACTGAGTACCATTACTTCAGTTCATTGCCTGTCATAACTTGCAGGTTCCTCCTCTGGTGGCCTGGCGGTGCACATTCACTGAGTACCATTACTTCAGTTCATTGCCGGTCGTCGCTTGCAGGTTCCTCTTCAGGAGGTGGCCATTCACTGAGTACCATTACTTCAGTTCACGACCTGACATCACTTGCAGGTTCCTCCTCTGGTTGCCTGGAGGTGGCCATTCACTGAGTACCATTACTTCAGTTCATTAGCTGTCATAACTTGCAAGTTCCTCCTCTGGTGGCCTGGAGGTGGCCATTCACTGAGTACCATTACTTCAGTTCATTGCCTGACATAACTTGCAGGTTCCTCCTCTGGTGGCCTGGAGGTGGCCATTCACTGAGGACCATTACATCAGTTCATTGCCTGTCATAACTTGCAGGTTCCTCCTCTGGTGGTCTGGCGGTGCACATTCACTGAGTACCATTACTTCAGTTCATTGCCGGTCATCGCTTGCAGGTTCCTCTTCTGGAGGTGGCCATTCACTAAGTACCATTACTTCAGTTCACGGCCTGACATCACTGGCAGGTTCCTCCTCTGGTTGCCTGGAGGTGGCCATTCACTGAGTACCATTACTTCAGTTCACGGCCTGTCATCACTTGCAGGTTCCTCCTCTGGTGGCCTGGCAGTGGACATTCACTGAGTCCCATTACTTCAGTTCATGGTCTGTCATAACTTGCAGGTTCCTCCTCTGGTGGCCTGGCAGTGGACATTCACTGAGTACCATTACTTCAGTTCATGGTCTGTCATAACTTGCAGGTTCCTCTGGTGGCCTGGAGGTGGCCATCACTGAATACCATTACTTCAATTCACGGCCTGTCATCACTTGCAGGTTCCTCCTCTGGTGGCCTGGCAGTGGACATTCACTGAGTACCATTACTTCAGTTTATTGCCTGTCATAACTTGCAGGTTCCTCCTCACGTGGCCTGGAGGTGGCCATTAACTGAGTACCATTACTTCAGTTCATTGTCTGTCGTAACTTCCAGGTTCCTCTTCTGGAGGTCTGGTTGTGGCCATTCCCTGAGTACCATTACTTTAGTTCATGGCCTGTCGTAACTTGCAGGTTCCTCCTCTGGTGGCCTGAAGGTGGCCATTCACTGAGTACCATTACTTCAGTTCACGGCCTGTCATCACTTGCAGGTTCCTCCTTTGGTGGCCTGGAGGTTGCCATTCACTGAGTACCATTACTTCAGTTCACGGCCTGTCATCACCTGCAGGTTCCTCCTCTGGTGGCCTGGAGGTTGCCATTCACTGAGTACCATTACTTCAGTTCACGGCCTGTCATCACCTGCAGGTTCCTCCTCTGGTGGCCTGGAGATGGACATTCACTGAGTACCATTATTTCAGTTCATGGCCTGTCATCACTTGCAGTTTCCTCCTCTGGTGGCCTGGAGGTGGCCATTCACTGAGTACCATTAATACAGTTCATGGGATGTCATAACTTGCAGGTCCCTCTTCTGGAGGTCTGGAGGTGGCCATTCACTGAGTACCATTACTTCAGTTCATGGCCTGTCGTAACTTGCAGGTTCCTCCTCTGGTGGCCTGAAGGTGGCCATTCACTGAGTACCATTACTTCAGTTCACGGCCTGTCATCACTTGCAGGTTCCTCCTCTGGTGGCCTGGAGGTTGCCATTCACTGAGTACCATTACTTCAGTTCACGGCCTGTCATCACCTGCAGGTTCCTCCTCTGGTGGCCTGGAGGTGGCCTTTCACTGAGTTCCATTACTTCAGTTCATGGTCTGTCATAACTTGCAGGTTCCTCGTCTGGAGGTGGACATTCACTGAGTACCATTACTTAAGTTCATGGTCTGTCATAACTTGCAGGTTCCTGCTCTGGTGTCCTGGCGGTGGACTTTCACTGAGTACCATTATTTCAGTTCATGGTCTGTCATAACTTTCAGGTTCCTCCTCTAGTGGCCTGGCGGTGGATGTTCACTGAGTACCATTACTTCAGTTCATTGCCTGTCATCACTTGCAGGTTCCTCCTTTGGTGGCCTGGAATAGGTCATTCACTGAGTACGATTAATTCAGTTCATTGCCTGTCATAACTTGCAGGTTCCTCCTCTGGTGGCCTGGCGGTGCACATTCACTGAGTACCATTACTTCAGTTCATTGCCGGCCATCGCTTGCAGGTTCCTCTTCTGGAGGTGGCCATTCACTGAGAACCATTACTTCAGTTCAGGACCTGACATCACTTGCAGGTTCCTCCTCTGGTTGCCTGGAGGTGGTCTTTCACTGAGTACCATTACTTCAGTTCATTGCCTGTCATAACTTGTAGGTTCCTCCTCTGGTGGCCTGGAGGTGGCCATTCACTGAGTACCATTACTTCAGTTCATTGCCTGACATAACTTGCAGGTTCCTTATCTGGTGGCCTGGAGGTGGCCATTCACTGAGGACCATTACTTCAGTTCATTGCCTGTCATAACTTGCAGGTTCCTCCTCTGGTGGTCTGGCGGTGCACATTCACTGAGTACCATTACTTCAGTTCATTGCCGGTCATCGCTTGCAGGTTCCTCTTCTGGAGGTGGCCCTTCACTGAGTACCATTACTTCAGTTCACGGCCTGACATCACTGGCAGGTTCCTCCTCTGGTTGCCTGGAGGTGGCCATTCACAGAGTACCATTACTTCAGTTCACGGCCTGTCATCACTTGCAGGTTCCTCCTCTGGTGGCCTGGAGGTGGCCATTCGCTGAGTACAATTACTTCAGTTCATGCTCTGTCATAACTTGCAGGTTCCTCGTCTGGAGGTCTGGAGGTGGCCATTCACTGAGTACCATTACTTCAGTTCATGGCCTGTCGTAACTTGCAGGTTCCTCCTCTGGTGGCCTGGAGGTGGCCATTCACTGTGGTACCATTCTTCAGTACATGGTCTGTCATAACTTGCAGGTTCCTCCTCTGGTGGCCTGGAGGTGGCCATCACTGATTACCATTACTTCGGTTCACGGCCTTTCATCACTTGCAGGTTCCTCCTCTGGTGGCCTCGAGGTGGCCATTCACTGAGTACCATTACTTCAGTTCATGGTCTGTCGTAACTTGCAGGTTCCTCTTCTTGAGGTCTGGAGGTGGCCATTCACTGAGTACCATTACTTCAGTTCATGGTCCGTCATAACTTGCAGGTTCCTCGTCTGGAGGTGGACATTCACTGAGTACCATTACTTCAGTTCATGGTCTGTCATAACTAGCAGGTTCCTCCTCTGGTGGCCTGGCAGTGGACTTTCACTGAGTACCATTATTTCAGTTCATAGTCTGTCATCACTTTCAGGTTCCTCCTCTGGTGTCCTGGCGGTGGACATTCACTGAGTACCATTACTTCAGTTCATTGCCTGTCATCACTTGCAGGCTCCTCCTTTGGTGGCCTGGAATAGGTAATTCACTGAGTAGCATTACTTCAGTTCATTGACTGTCACAACTTGCAGGTTCCTCCTCTGGTGGCCTGGCGGTGCACATTCACTGAGTACCATTACTTCAGTTTATTGCCGGTCATCGCTTGCAGGTTCCTCTTCTGGAGGTGGCCATTCACTGAGTACCATTATTTCTGTTCATTGCCTGTCATAACTTGCAGGCTCCTCCTCACGTGGCCTGGAGATGGCCATTCACTGAGTACCATTACTTCAGTTCATGGTCTGTCGTAACTTGCAGGTTCCTCTTCTGGAGGTATGGTTGTGGCCATTCCCTGAGGTGGACATTCACTGAGTACCATTACTTCAGTTCATGGTCTGTCATAACTTGCAGGTTGCTCCTCTGGTGGCCTGGCGGTGGACTTTTACTGAGTACCATTATTTCAGTTCATGGTCTGTCATAACTTTCAGGTTCCTCCTCTGGTGGCCTGGCGGTGGACGTTCACTGAGTACCATTACTTCAGTTCATTGCCTGTCATCACTTGCAGGTTCCTCCTTTGGTGGCCTGGAATAGGTCATTCACTGAGGGCCATTACTTCAGTTCATTGCCTGTCATAACTTGCAGGTTCCTCCTCTGGTGGCCTGGCGGTGCACATTCACTGAGTACCATTACTTCAGTTCATTGCCGGTCATCGCTTGCAGGTTCCTTTTCTGGAGGTGGCCATTCACTGAGTACCATTACCTCAGGTCACGACCTGACATAACTTGCTGGTTCCTCCTCTGGTGGCATGGAGGTGGCCATTCACTGAGTACAATTACTTCAGTTCATTGCCTGACATAACTTGCAGGTTCCTCCTCTGGTGGCCTGGAGGTGGCCACTCACTGAGGACCATTACTTCAGTTCATTGCCTGTCATAACTTGCAAGTTCCTCCTCTGGTGGTCTGGCGGTGCACATTCACTGAGTACCATTACTTCAGTTCATGGTCTGTCATAACTTGCAGGTTCCTCCTCTGGTTGCCTGGAGGTGGCCATTCACTGAGGTACCATTCTTCAGTACATGGTCTGTCATAACTTGCAGGTTCCTCCTCTGGTGGCCTGGAGGTGGCCATTACTGATTACCATTACTTCGGTTCACGGCCTTTCATCACTTGCAGGTTCCTCCTCTGGTGGCCTGGAGGTGGCCATTCACTGAGTACCATTACTTCAGTTCATGGTCTGTCGTAACTTGCAGGTTCCTCTTCTTGAGGTCTGGAGGTGGCCATTCACTGAGTACCATTACTTCAGTTCATGGTCTGTCATAACTTGCAGGTTCCTCGTCTGGAGGTGGACATTCACTGAGTACCATTACTTCAGTTCATGGTCTGTCATAACTAGCAGGTTCCTCCTCTGGTGGCCTGGCAGTGGACTTTCACTGAGTACCATTATTTCAGTTCATAGTCTGTCATCACTTTCAGGTTCCTCCTCTGGTGGCCTGGCGGTGCACATTCACTGAGCACCATTACTTCAGTTCATTGCCGGTCATCGCTTGCAGGTTCCTTTTCTGGAGGTGGCCATTAACTGAGTACCATTACCTCAGGTCACGACCTGACATAACTTGCTGGTTCCTCCTCTGGTGGCATGGAGGTGGCCATTCACTGAGTACAATTACTTCAGTTCATTGCCTGACATAACTTGCAGGTTCCTCCTCTGGTGGCCTGGAGGTGGCCACTCACTGAGGACCATTACTTCAGTTCATGGTCTGTCGTAACTTGCAGGTTCCTCCTCTGGAGGTATGGTTGTGGCCATTCCCTGAGGTGGACATTCACTGAGTACCATTACTTCAGTTCATGGTCTGTCATAACTTGCAGGTTGCTCCTCTGGTGGCCTGGCGGTGGACTTTTACTGAGTACCATTATTTCAGTTCATGGTCTGTCATAACTTTCAGGTTCCTCCTCTGGTGGCCTGGCGGTGGACGTTCACTGAGTACCATTACTTCAGTTCATTGCCTGTCATCACTTGCAGGTTCCTCCTTTGGTGGCCTGGAATAGGTCATTCACTGAGGACCATTACTTCAGTTCATTGCCTGTCATAACTTGCAGGTTCCTCCTCTGGTGGCCTGGCGGTGCACATTCACTGAGTACCATTACTTCAGTTCATTGCCGGTCATCGCTTGCAGGTTCCTTTTCTGGAGGTGGCCATTCACTGAGTACCATTACCTCAGGTCACGACCTGACATAACTTGCTGGTTCCTCCTCTGGTGGCATGGAGGTGGCCATTCACTGAGTACAATTACTTCAGTTCATTGCCTGACATAACTTGCAGGTTCCTCCTCTGGTGGCCTGGAGGTGGCCACTCACTGAGGACCATTACTTCAGTTCATTGCCTGTCATAACTTGCAAGTTCCTCCTCTGGTGGTCTGGCGGTGCACATTCAATGAGTACCATTACTTCAGTTCATGGTCTGTCATAACTTGCAGGTTCCTCCTCTGGTTGCCTGGAGGTGGCCATTCACTGAGGTACCATTCTTCAGAACATGGTCTGTCATAACTTGCAGGTTCCTCCTCTGGTGGCCTGGAGGTGGCCATTACTGATTACCATTACTTCGGTTCACGGCCTTTCATCACTTGCAGGTTCCTCCTCTGGTGGCCTGGAGGTGGCCATTCACTGAGTACCATTACTTCAGTTCATGGTCTGTCGTAACTTGCAGGTTCCTCTTCTTGAGGTCTGGAGGTGGCCATTCACTGAGTACCATTACTTCAGTTCATGGTCTGTCATAACTTGCAGGTTCCTCGTCTGGAGGTGGACATTCACTGAGTACCATTACTTCAGTTCATGGTCTGTCATAACTAGCAGGTTCCTCCTCTGGTGGCCTGGCAGTGGACTTTCACTGAGTACCATTATTTCAGTTCATAGTCTGTCATCACTTTCAGGTTCCTCCTCTGGTGGCCTGGCGGTGCACATTCACTGAGCACCATTACTTCAGTTCATTGCCGGTCATCGCTTGCAGGTTCCTTTTCTGGAGGTGGCCATTAACTGAGTACCATTACCTCAGGTCACGACCTGACATAACTTGCTGGTTCCTCCTCTGGTGGCATGGAGGTGGCCATTCACTGAGTACAATTACTTCAGTTCATTGCCTGACATAACTTGCAGGTTCCTCCTCTGGTGGCCTGGAGGTGGCCACTCACTGAGGACCATTACTTCAGTTCATTGCCTGTCATAACTTGCAGGTTCCTCCTCTGGTGGCCTGGAGGTGGCCATTCACTGAGTACCATTACTTCAGTTCATGGCCTGACATCACTGGCAGGTTCCTCCTCTGGTTGCCTGGAGGTGGCCATTCACTGAGTACCATTACTTCAGTTCACGGCCTGTCATCACTTGCAGGTTCCTCCTCTGGTGGCCTGGATGTGGCCATTCGCTGAGTACCATTACTTCAGTTCATGGTCTGTCATAACTTGCAGGTTCCTCTTCTGGAGGTGTGGAGGTGGCCATTCACTGAGTATCATTACTTCAGTTCATGGCCTGTCGTAACTTCCATGTTCCTCCTCTGGTGGCCTGGAGGTGGCCATTCACTGAGGTACCATTACTTCAGTACATTGTCTGTCATAACTTGCAGGTTCCTCCTCTGGTGGCCTGGAGGTGGCCATCACTGATTACCATTACTTCGGTTCACGGCCTGTCATCACTTGCAGGTTCCTCCTCTGGTGGCCTGGAGGTGGCCATTCACTGAGTACCATTACTTCAGTTCATGGTCTGTCGTAACTTGCAGGTTCCTCTTCTTGGGGTGGCCATTCACTGAGTATAAATACTTCAGTTCATGGCCTGTCGTAACTTGCAGGTTCCTCCTCTGGTGGCCTGGAGGTGGCCATTCACTGAGTACCATTAATTCAGTTCATGGTCTGTCATAACTTGCAGGTACCTCCTCTGGTGGCCTGGCGGTGGACATTCACTGAGTACCATTACTTCAGTTCATGGTCTGTCATAACTTGCAGGTTCCTCCTCTGGTGACCTGGAGGTGGCCATTCACTGAGTACCATTACTTCAGTTCATGGCCTGTCGTAACTTGCAGGTTCCTCCTCTGGTGGCCTGGAGGTGGCCATTCACTGAGTACCATTATTTCAGTTAACAGCCTGTCAGCACTTGCAATTTCCTCCTCTGGTGCCCTGGAGGTGGCCATTCACTGAGTTCCATGAATGCAGTCCATGGGTTGTCATAACTTGCAGGTTCCTCTACTGGAGGTCTGGAGGTGGCCATTCACTGAGTACCATTACTTCAGTTCATGGCCTGTCGTAACATGCAGGTTCCTCCTCTGGTGGCCTGAAGGTGGCCATTCACTGAGTACCATTACTTCAGTTCACGGCCTGTCATCACTTGCAGGTTCCTCCTCTGGTGGCCTGGAGGTTGCCATTCACTGAGTACCATTACTTCAGTTCACGGCCTGTCATCACCTGCAGGTTCCTCCTCTGGTGGCCTGGAGGTGGCCTTTCACTGAGTGCCATTACTTCAGTTCATGGTCTGTCATAACTTTCAGGTTCCTCCTCTGGTGGCCTGGGGGTGGACGTTCATTGAGTACCATTACTTCAGTTCATTGCCTGTCATCACTTGCAGGTTCCTCCTTTGGTGGCCTGGAATAGGTCATTCACTGAGCACCATTACTTCAGTTCATTGACTGTCACAACTTGCAGGTTCCTCCTCACGTGGCCTGGAGGTGGCCATTCACTGAGTACCATCACTTCAGTTCATGGTCTGTCGTAACTTGCAGGTTCCTCTTCTGGAGGTCTGGTTGTGGCCATTCCCTGAGTACCATTACTTTAGTTCATGGCCTGTCGTAACTTGCAGGTTCCTCCTCTGGTGGCCTGGAGGTGGCCATTCACTGAGTACCATTACTTCAGTTAACGGCCTGTCAGCTCTTGCAGGTTCCTCCTCTGGTGGCCTGGATGTGGCCATTCGCTGAGTACCATTACTTCAGTTCATGGTCTGTCATAACTTGCAGGTTCCTCTTCTGGAGGTCTGGAGGTGGCCATTCACTGAGTATCATTACTTCAGTTCATGGCCTGTCGTAACTTCCATGTTCCTCCTCTGGTGGCCTGGAGGTGGCCATTCACTGAGGTACCATTACTTCAGTACATTGTCTGTCATAACTTGCAGGTTCCTCCTCTGGTGGCCTGGAGGTGGCCATCACTGATTACCATTACTTCGGTTCACGGCCTGTCATCACTTGCAGGTTCCTCCTCTGGTGGCCTGGAGGTGGCCATTCACTGAGTACCATTACTTCAGTTCATGGTCTGTCGTAACTTGCAGGTTCCTCTTCTTGAGGTGGCCATTCACTGAGTACAATTACTTCAGTTCATGGCCTGTCGTAACTTGCAGGTTCCTCCTCTGGTGGCCTGGAGGTGGCCATTCACTGAGTACCATTAATTCAGTTCATGGTCTGTCATAACTTGCAGGTACCTCCTCTGGTGGCCTGGCGGTGGACATTCACTGAGTACCATTACTTCAGTTCATGGTCTGTCATAACTTGCAGGTTCCTCCTCTGGTGACCTGGAGGTGGCCATTCACTGAGTACCATTACTTCAGTTCATGGTCTGTCATAACTTGCAGGTTCCTCCTCTGGTGGCCTGGCGGTCGACATTGACTGAGTACCATTACTTCAGTTGAATGCCTGTCATAACTTGCAGGTTCCTCCTCTGGTGGCCTGGAGGTGGCCATCACTGAATACCAATACTTCAGTTCACGGCCTGTCATCACTTACAGGTTCCTCCTCTGGTGGCCTGGCAGTGGACATTCACTGAGTACCATTACTTCAGTTCATGGTCTGTCGTAAGTTGCAGGTTCCTCCTCTGGTGGCCTGGCGGTGGACATTCACTGAGTACCATTACTTCTGTTCATTGCAGGTCATCGCTTGCAGGTTCCTCTTCTGGAGGCCTGGAGGTGGCCATTCACTGAGTACCATTACTTCAGTTCATGGTCTGTCATAACTTGCAGGTTCCTCTGGTGGCCTGGAGGTGGCTATTCACTGACTACCATTACTTCAGTTCATGGCCTGTCATCACTTGCAGGTTCCTCCTCTGGTGACCTGGCGGTGTAAATTCACTGAATACCATTACTTCAGTTCATGGTCTGTCATAACTTGCAGGTTCCTCGTCTGGAGGTGGACATTCACTGAGTACCATTACTTCAGTTCATGGTCTGTCATAACTTGCAGGTTCCTCCTCTGGTAGCCTGGCAGTGGACTTTCACAGAGTACCATTACTTCAGTTTATTGCCGGTCATCGCTTGCAGGTTTCTCTTCTGGTGGTGCACATTCACTGAGTACCATTACTTCAGTTCATGGTCTGTCAAAACTTGCAAGCTTCCTCTTCTGGAGGTCTGGTTGTGGCCATTCCCTGAGTACCATTACTTTAGTTCATGGCCTGTCGTAACTTGCAGGTTCCTCCTCTGGTGGCCTGAAGGTGGCCATTTACTGAGTACCATTACTTCAGTTAACAGCCTGTCAGCACTTGCAGGTTCCTCCTCTGGTGGCCTGGAGGTGGCCTTTCACTGAGTACCATTACTTCAGTTCATTGCCTGTCATAACTTGCAGGTTCCTTCTCTGGTGGCCTGGAGGTGGCCATTCACTGAGTTCCATTAATACAGTTCATGGGTTGTCATAACTTGCAGGTTCCTCTTCTGGAGGTCTGGAGGTGGCCATTCACTGAGTACCATTACTTCAGTTCATGGCCTGTCGTAACTTGCAGGTTCCTCCTCTGGTCGCCTGAAGGTGGCCATTCACTGAGTACCATTACTTCAGTTCACGGCCTGTCATCACTTGTAGGTTCCTCCTCTGGTGGCCTGGAGGTTGCCAATCACTGAGTACCATTACTTCAGTTCACGGCCTGTCATCACCTGCAGGTTCCTCCTCTGGTGGCCTGGAGGTGGCCATTCACTGAGTACCATTACTTCAGTTCATGGTCTGTCATAACTTTCAGGTTCCTCCTCTGGTGGCCTGGCGGTGGACGTTCACTGAGTATCATTACTTCAGTTCATTGCCTGTCATCACTTGCAGGTTCCTCCTTTGGTGGCCTGGAATAGGTCATTCACTGAGTACCATTACTTCAGTTCATTGCCTGTCATAACTTGCAGGTTCCTCCTCTGGTGGCCTGGCGGTGCACATTCACTGAGTACCATTACTTCAGTTCATTGCTGGTCATCGCTTACAGGTTCCTCTTCTGGAGGTGGCCATTCACTGAGTACCATTACTTCAGTTCACGACCTGACATCACTTGCAGGTTCCTCCTCTGGTGGCCTGGAGGTGGCCATTCACTGAGTTCCATTAATACAGTTCATGGGTTGTCATAACTTGCAGGTTCCTCTTCTGGAGGTCTGGAGGTGGCCATTCACTGAGTACCATTACTTCAGTTCATGGCCTGTCGTAACTTGCAGGTTCCTCCTCTGGTGGCCTGAAGGTGGCCATTCACTGAGTACCATTACTTCAGTTCACGGCCTGTCATCACTTGCAGGTTCCTCCTCTGGTGGCCTGGAGGTTGCCATTCACTGAGTACCATTACTTCAGTTCACGGCCTGTCATCACCTGCAGGTTCCTCCTCTGGTGGCCTGGAGGTGGCCATTCACTGAGTACCTTTACTTCAGTTCATGGTCTGTTATACCTTTCAGGTTCCTCCTCTGGTGGCCTGGCGGTGGACGTTCACTGAGTACCATTACTTCAGATCATTGCCTGTCATCACTTGCAGGTTCCTCCTTTGGTGGCCTGGAATAGGTCATTCACTGAGTACCATTACTTCAGTTCATTGCCTATCATAACTTGCAGGTTCCTCCTCTGGTGGCCTGGTGGTGCACATTCACTGAGTACCATTACTTCAGTTCATTGCCGGTCATCGCTTGCAGGTTCCTCTTCTGGAGGTGGCCATTCACTGAGTACCATTACTTCAGTTCACGACCTGACATCACTTGCAGGTTCCTCCTCTGGTTGCCTGGAGGTGGCCATTCACTGAGTACCATTACTTCAGTTCATTGCCTGACATAACTTGCAGGTTCCTCCTCTGGTGGCCTGGAGGTGGCCATTCACTGAGGACCATTACATCAGTTCGTTGCCTCTCGTAACTTGCAGGTTCCTCCTCTGGTGGCCTGGAGGTGGCCATTCACTAAGTACCATTATTTCAGTTCATGGCCTGTCATCACTTGCAGGTTCCTCCTCTAGTGGCCTGGAGGTGGCCATTCACTGAGTACCATTACTTCAGTTCATGGTCTGTCGTAAATTGCAGGTTCCTCCTCTGGTGGCCTGAAGGTGGCCATTCACTGGGTACCATTACTTCAGTTCACGGCCTGTCATCACTTGCAGGTTCCTCCTCTGGTGGCCTGGAGGTTGCCATTCACTGAGTACCATTACTTCAGTTCATTGACTGTCACAACTTGCAGGTTCCTCCTCTGGTGGCCTGGCGGTGCACATTCACTGATTACCATTACTTCAGTTTATTGCCGGTCATCGCTTGCAGGTTCCTCTTCTGGAGGTGGCCATTCACTGAGTATCATTATTTCTGTTCATTGCCTGTCATAACTTGCAGGTTCCTCCTCACGTGGCCTGGAGGTGGCCATTCACTGAGTACCATTACTTCAGTTCATGGTCTGTCATAACTTGCAGGTTCCTCGTCTGGAGGTGGACATTCACTGAGTACCATTACTTCAGTTCATGGTCTGTCATAACTTGCAGATTCCTCCTCTGGTGGCCTGGCAGTGGACTTTCACAGAGTACCATTACTTCAGTTTATTGCCGGTCATCGCTTGCAGGTTCCTCTTCTGGTGGTGCACATTCACTAAGTACCATTACTTCAGTTCATGGTCTGTCGTAACTTGCAGGTTCCTCTTCTGGAGGTCTGGTTGTGGCCATTCCCTGAGTACCATTACTTTAGTTCATGGCCTGTCGTAACTTGCAGGTTCCTCCTCTGGTGGCCTGGAGGTGGCCATTCACTGAGTACCATTACTTCAGTTAACAGCTTGTCAGCACTTGCAATTTCCTCCTCTGGTGGCCTGGAGGTGGCCTTTCACTGAGTACCATTACTTCAGTTCATTGCCTGTCATAACTTCCAGGTTCCTTCTCTGGTGGCCTGGAGATGGATATTCACTGAGTACCAATATTTCAGTTCATGGCCTGTCATCACTTGCAGGCTCCTCCTCTGGTGGCCTGGAGGTGGCCATTCACTGAGTTCCATTAATGCAGTTCATGGGTTGTCATAACTTGCAGGTTCCTCTTCTGGAGGTCTGGAGGTGGCCATTCACTGAGTACCATTACTTCAGTTCATGGCCTGTCGTAACTTGCAGGTTCCTCCTCTGGTGGCCTGAAGGTGGCCATTCACTGAGTACCATTACTTCAGTTCACGGCCTGTCATCACTTGCAGGTTCCTCCTCTGGTGGCCTGGAGGTTGCCATTCACTGAGTACCATTACTTCAGTTCACGGCCTGTCATCACCTGCAGGTTCCTCCTCTGGTGGCCTGGGGGTGGCCATTCACTGAGCACCATTACTTCAGTTCATGGTCTGTCATAACTTTCAGGTTCCTCCTCTGGTGGCCTGGGGGTGGACGTTCACTGAGTACCATTACTTCAGTTCATTGCCTGTCATAACTTGCAGGTTCCTCCTCTGGTGGCCTGGCGGTGCACATTCACTGAGTACCATTACTTCAGTTCATTGCCGGTCGTCGCTTGCAGGTTCTTCTTCTGGAGGTGGCCATTCACTGAGTACCATTACTTCAGTTCACGACCTGACATCACTTGCAGGTTCCTCCTCTGGTTGCCTGGAGGTGGCCATTCAATGAGTACCATTACTTCAGTTCATTACCTGTCATAACTTGCAGGTTCCTCCTCTGGTGGCCTGGAGGTGGCCATTCACTGAGTACCATTACTTCAGTTCATTGCCTGACATAACTTTCAGTTTCCTCCTCTGGTGGCCTGGAGGTGGCCATTCACTGAGGACCATTACTTCAGTTCATTGCCTGACATAACTTTCAGTTTCCTCCTCTGGTGGCCTGGAGGTGGCCATTCACTGAGGACCATTACATCAGTTTATTGCCTGTCATAACTTGCAGGTTCCTCCTCTGGTGGTCTGGCGGTGCACATTCACTGAGTACCATTACTTCAGTTCATTGCCGGTCATCGCTTGCAGCTTCCTCTTCTGGAGGTGGCCATTCACTAAGTACCATTACTTCAGTTCACGGCCTGACATCACTGACAGGTTCCTCCTCTGCTTGCCTGGAGGTGGCCATTCACTGAGTACCATTACTTCAGTTCACGGCCTGATATCACTGGCAGGTTCCTCCTCTGGTTGCCTGGCAGTGGACATTCACTGAGTACCATTACTTCAGTTCATGGTCTGTCATAACTTGCAGAATCCTCCTCTGGTGGCCTGGCAGTGGACATTCACTGAGTACCATTACTTCAGTTCATGGTCTGTCATAACTTGCAGGTTCCTCTGGTGGCCTGGAGGTGGCCATCACTGAATACCATTACTTCAGTTCACGGCCTGTCATCACTTGCAGGTTCCTCCTCTGGTGGCCTGGAGGTGGCCATTCACTGAGTTCCATTAATGCAGTTCATGGGTTGTCATAACTTGCAGGTTCCTCTTCTGGAGGTCTGGAGGTGGCCATTCACTGAGTACCATTACTTCAGTTCATGGCCTGTCATAACTTGCAGGTTCCTCCTCTGGTGGCCTGAAGGTGGCAATTCACTGAGTACGATTACTTCAGTTCACGGCCTGTCATCACTTGCAGGTTCCTCCTCTGGTGGCCTGGAGGTTGCCATTCACTGAGTACCATTACTTCAGTTCATGGTCTGTCATAACTTTCAGGTTCCTCCTCTGGTGGCCTGGGGGTGGACGTTCACTGAGTACCATTACTTCAGTTCATTGCCTGTCATCACTTGCAGGTTCCTCCTTTGGTGGCCTAGAATAGGTCATTTACTGAGTACCATTACTTCAGTTCATTGCCGGTCGTCGCTTGCAGGTTCCTCTTCAGGAGGTGGCCATTCACTGAGTACCATTACTTCAGTTCACGACCTGACATCACTTGCAGGTTCCTCCTCTGGTTGCCTGGAGGTGGCCATTCACTGAGTACCATTACTTCAGTTCATTAGCTGTCATAACTTGCAAGTTCCTCCTCTGGTGGCCTGGAGGTGGCCATTCACTGAGTACCGTTACTTCAGTTCATTGCCTGACATAACTTGCAGGTTCCTCCTCTGGTGGCCTGGAGGTGGCCATTCACTGAGGACCATTACATCAGTTCATTGCCTGTCATAACTTGCAGGTTCCTCCTCTGGTTGTCTGGCGGTGCACATTCACTGAGTACCATTACTTCAGTTCATTGCCGGTCATCGCTTGCAGGTTCCTCTTCTGGAGGTGGCCATTCACTAAGTACCATTACTTCAGTTCACGGCCTGACATCACTGGCAGGTTCCTCCTCTGGTTGCCTGGAGGTGGCCATTCACTGAGTACCATTACTTCAGTTCACGGCCTGTCATCACTTGCAGGTTCCTCCTCTGGTGGCCTGGCAGTGGACATTCACTGAGTCCCATTACTTCAGTTCATGGTCTGTCATAACTTGCAGGTTCCTCCTCTGGTGGCCTGGCAGTGGACATTCACTGAGTACCATTACTTCAGTTCATGGTCTGTCATAACTTGCAGGTTCCTCTGGTGGCCTGGAGGTGGCCATCACTGAATACCATTACTTCAGTTCACGGCCTGTCATCACTTGCAGGTTCCTCCTCTGGTGGCCTGGCAGTGGACATTCACTGAGTACCATTACTTCAGTTTATTGCCTGTCATAAATTGCAGGTTCCTCCTCACGTGGCCTGGAGGTGGCCATTAACTGAGTACCATTACTTCAGTTCATGGTCTGTCGTAACTTCCAGGTTCCTCTTCTGGAGGTCTGGTTGTGGCCATTCCCTGAGTACCATTACTTTAGTTCATGGCCTGTCGTAACTTGCAGGTTCCTCCTCTGGTGGCCTGAAGGTGGCCATTCACTGAGTACCATTACTTCAGTTCACGGCCTGTCATCACTTGCAGGTTCTTCCTTTGGTGGCCTGGAGGTTGCCATTCACTGAGTACCATTACTTCAGTTCACGGCCTGTCATCACCTGCAGGTTCCTCCTCTGGTGGCCTGGAGGTTGCCATTCACTGAGTACCATTACTTCAGTTCACGGCCTGTCATCACCTGCAGGTTCCTCCTCTGGTGGCCTGGAGATGGACATTCACTGAGTACCATTATTTCAGTTCATGGCCTGTCATCACTTGCAGTTTCCTCCTCTGGTGGCCTGGAGGTGGCCATTCACTGAGTACCATTAATACAGTTCATGGGATGTCATAACTTGCAGGTCCCTCTTCTGGAGGTCTGGAGGTGGCCATTCACTGAGTACCATTACTTCAGTTCATGGCCTGTCGTAACTTGCAGGTTCCTCCTCTGGTGGCCTGAAGGTGGCCATTTACTGAGCACCATTACTTCAGTTCACGGCCTGTCATCACTTGCAGGTTCCTCCTCTGGTGGCCTGGAGGTTGCCATTCACTGAGTACCATTACTTCAGTTCACGGCCTGTCATCACCTGCAGGTTCCTCCTCTGGTGGCCTGGAGGTGGCCTTTCACTGAGTTCCATTACTTCAGTTCATGGTCTGTCATAACTTGCAGGTTCCTCGTCTGGAGGTGGACATTCACTGAGTACCATTACTTAAGTTCATGGTCTGTCATAACTTGCAGGTTCCTGCTCTGGTGTCCTGGCGGTGGACTTTCACTGAGTACCATTATTTCAGTTCATGGTCTGTCATAACTTTCAGGTTCCTCCTCTGGTGGCCTGGCGGTGGATGTTCACTGAGTACCATTACTTCAGTTCATTGCCTGTCATCACTTGCAGGTTCCTCCTTTGGTGGCCTGGAATAGGTCATTCACTGAGTACGATTAATTCAGTTCATTGCCTGTCATAACTTGCAGGTTCCTCCTCTGGTGGCCTGGCGGTGCACATTCACTGAGTACCATTACTTCAGTTCATTGCCGGCCATCGCTTGCAGGTTCCTCTTCTGGAGGTGGCCATTCACTGAGAACCATTACTTCAGTTCAGGACCTGACATCACTTGCAGGTTCCTCCTCTGGTTGCCTGGAGGTGGTCTTTCACTGAGTACCATTACTTCAGTTCATTGCCTGTCATAACTTGCAGGTTCCTCCTCTGGTGGCCTGGAGGTGGCCATTCACTGAGTACCATTACTTCAGTTCATTGCCTGACATAACTTGCAGGTTCCTTATCTGGTGGCCTGGAGGTGGCCATTCACTGAGGACCATTACTTCAGTTCATTGCCTGTCATAACTTGCAGGTTCCTCCTCTGGTGGTCTGGCGGTGCACATTCACTGAGTACCATTACTTCAGTTCATTGCCGGTCATCGCTTGCAGGTTCCTCTTCTGAAGGTGGCCATTCACTGAGTACCATTACTTCAGTTCACGGCCTGACATCACTGGCAGGTTCCTCCTCTGGTTGCCTGGAGGTGGCCATTCACAGAGTATCATTACTTCAGTTCACGGCCTGTCATCACTTGCAGGTTCCTCCTCTGGTGGCCTGGAGGTGGCCATTCGCTGAGTACAATTACTTCAGTTCATGCTCTGTCATAACTTGCAGGTTCCTCGTCTGGAGGTCTAGAGGTGGCCATTCACTGAGTACCATTACTTCAGTTCATGCCCTGTCGTAACTTGCAGGTTCCTCCTCTGGTGGCCTGGAGGTGGCCATTCACTGTGGTACCATTCTTCAGTACATGGTCTGTCATAACTTGCAGGTTCCTCCTCTGGTGGCCTGGAGGTGGCCATCACTGATTACCATTACTTCGGTTCACGGCCTTTCATCACTTGCAGGTTCCTCCTCTGGTGGCCTCGAGGTGGCCATTCACTGAGTACCATTACTTCAGTTCATGGTCTGTCGTAACTTGCAGGTTCCTCTTCTTGAGGTCTGGAGGTGGCCATTCACTGAGTACCATTACTTCAGTTCATGGTCCGTCATAACTTGCAGGTTCCTCGTCTGGAGGTGGACATTCACTGAGTACCATTACTTCAGTTCATGGTCTGTCATAACTAGCAGGTTCCTCCTCTGGTGGCCTGGCAGTGGACTTTCACTGAGTACCATTATTTCAGTTCATAGTCTGTCATCACTTTCAGGTTCCTCCTCTGGTGTCCTGGCGGTGGACATTCACTGAGTACCATAACTTCAGTTCATTGCCTGTCATCACTTGCAGGCTCCTCCTTTGGTGGCCTGGAATAGGTAATTCACTGAGTAGCATTACTTCAGTTCATTGACTGTCACAACTTGCAGGTTCCTCCTCTGGTGGCCTGGCGGTGCACATTCACTGAGTACCATTACTTCAGTTTATTGCCGGTCATCGCTTGCAGGTTCCTCTTCTGGAGGTGGCCATTCACTGAGTACCATTATTTCTGTTCATTGCCTGTCATAACTTGCAGGCTCCTCCTCACGTGGCCTGGAGATGGCCATTCACTGCGTACCATTACTTCAGTTCATGGTCTGTCGTAACTTGCAGGTTCCTCTTCTGGAGGTATGGTTGTGGCCATTCCCTGAGGTGGACATTCACTGAGTACCATTACTTCAGTTCATGGTCTGTCATAACTTGCAGGTTGCTCCTCTGGTGGCCTGGCGGTGGACTTTTACTGAGTACCATTATTTCAGTTCATGGTCTGTCATAACTTTCAGGTTCCTCCTCTGGTGGCCTGGCGGTGGACGTTCACTGAGTACCATTACTTCAGTTCATTGCCTGTCATCACTTGCAGGTTCCTCCTTTGGTGGCCTGGAATAGGTCATTCACTGAGGACCATTACTTCAGTTCATTGCCTGTCATAACTTGCAGGTTCCTCCTCTGGTGGCCTGGCGGTGCACATTCACTGAGTACCATTACTTCAGTTCATTGCCGGTCATCGCTTGCAGGTTCCTTTTCTGGAGGTGGCCACTCACTGAGTACCATTACCTCAGGTCACGACCTGACATAACTTGCTGGTTCCTCCTCTGGTGGCATGGAGGTGGCCATTCACTGAGTACAATTACTTCAGTTCATTGCCTGACATAACTTGCAGGTTCCTCCTCTGGTGGCCTGGAGGTGGCCACTCACTGAGGACCATTACTTCAGTTCATTGCCTGTCATAACTTGCAAGTTCCTCCTCTGGTGGTCTGGCGGTGCACATTCACTGAGTACCATTACTTCAGTTCATGGTCTGTCATAACTTGCAGGTTCCTCCTCTGGTTGCCTGGAGGTGGCCATTCACTGAGGTACCATTCTTCAGTACATGGTCTGTCATAACTTGCAGGTTCCTCCTCTGGTGGCCTGGAGGTGGCCATTACTGATTACCATTACTTCGGTTCACGGCCTTTCATCACTTGCAGGTTCCTCCTCTGGTGGCCTGGAGGTGGCCATTCACTGAGTACCATTACTTCAGTTCATGGTCTGTCGTAACTTGCAGGTTCCTCTTCTTGAGGTCTGGAGGTGGCCATTCACTGAGTACCATTACTTCAGTTCATGGTCTGTCATAACTTGCAGGTTCCTCGTCTGGAGGTGGACATTCACTGAGTACCCTTACTTCAGTTCATGGTCTGTCATAACTAGCAGGTTCCTCCTCTGGTGGCCTGGCAGTGGACTTTCACTGAGTACCATTATTTCAGTTCATAGTCTGTCATCACTTTCAGGTTCCTCCTCTGGTGGCCTGGCGGTGCACATTCACTGAGCACCATTACTTCAGTTTATTGCCGGTCATCGCTTGCAGGTTCCTTTTCTGGAGGTGGCCATTAACTGAGTACCATTACCTCAGGTCACGACCTGACATAACTTGCTGGTTCCTCCTCTGGTGGCATGGAGGTGGCCATTCACTGAGTACAATTACTTCAGTTCATTGCCTGACATAACTTGCAGGTTCCTCCTCTGGTGGCCTGGAGGTGGCCACTCACTGAGGACCATTACTTCAGTTCATGGTCTGTCGTAACTTGCAGGTTCCTCTTCTGGAGGTATGGTTGTGGCCATTCCCTGAGGTGGACATTCACTGAGTACCATTACTTCAGTTCATGGTCTGTCATAACTTGCAGGTTGCTCCTCTGGTGGCCTGGCGGTGGACTTTTACTGAGTACCATTATTTCAGTTCATGGTCTGTCATAACTTTCAGGTTCCTCCTCTGGTGGCCTGGCGGTGGACGTTCACTGAGTACCATTACTTCAGTTCATTGCCTGTCATCACTTGCAGGTTCCTCCTTTGGTGGCCTGGAATCGGTCATTCACTGAGGACCATTACTTCAGTTCATTGCCTGTCATAACTTGCAGGTTCCTCCTCTGGTGGCCTGGCGGTGCACATTCACTGAGTACCATTACTTCAGTTCATTGCCGGTCATCGCTTGCAGGTTCCTTTTCTGGAGGTGGCCATTCACTGAGTACCATTACCTCAGGTCACGACCTGACATAACTTGCTAGTTCCTCCTCTGGTGGCATGGAGGTGGCCATTCACTGAGTACAATTACTTCAGTTCATTGCCTGACATAACTTGCAGGTTCCTCCTCTGGTGGCCTGGAGGTGGCCACTCACTGAGGACCATTACTTCAGTTCATTGCCTGTCATAACTTGCAAGTTCCTCCTCTGGTGGTCTGGCGGTGCACATTCACTGAGTACCATTACTTCAGTTCATGGTCTGTCATAACTTGCAGGTTCCTCCTCTGGTTGCCTGGAGGTGGCCATTCACTGAGTACCATTACTTCAGTTCATGGTCTGTCATAACTTGCAGGTTCCTCGTCTGGAGGTGGACATTCACTGAGTACCATTACTTCAGTTCATGGTCTGTCATAACTAGCAGGTTCCTCCTCTGGTGGCCTGGCAGTGGACTTTCACTGAGTACCATTATTTCAGTTCATAGTCTGTCATCACTTTCAGGTTCCTCCTCTGGTGGCCTGGCGGTGCACATTCACTGAGCACCATTACTTCAGTTCATTGCCGGTCATCGCTTGCAGGTTCCTTTTCTGGAGGTGGCCATTAACTGAGTACCATTACCTCAGGTCACGACCTGACATAACTTGCTGGTTCCTCCTCTGGTGGCATGGAGGTGGCCATTCACTGAGTACAATTACTTCAGTTCATTGCCTGACATAACTTGCAGGTTCCTCCTCTGGTGGCCTGGAGGTGGCCACTCACTGAGGACCATTACTTCAGGTCATTGCCTGTCATAACTTGCAGGTTCCTCCTCTGGTGGCCTGGAGATGGCCATTCACTGAGTACCATTACTTCAGTTCATGGCCTGACATCACTGGCAGGTTCCTCCTCTGGTTGCCTGGAGGTGGCCATTCACTGAGTACCATTACTTCAGTTCACGGCCTGTCATCACTTGCAGGTTCCTCCTCTGGTGGCCTGGATGTGGCCATTCGCTGAGTACCATTACTTCAGTTCATGGTCTGTCATAACTTGCAGGTTCCTCTTCTGGAGGTGTGGAGGTGGCCATTCACTGAGTATCATTACTTCAGTTCATGGCCTGTCGTAACTTCCATGTTCCTCCTCTGGTGGCCTGGAGGTGGCCATTTACTGAGGTACCATTACTTCAGTACATTGTCTGTCATAACTTGCAGGTTCCTCCTCTGGTGGCCTGGAGGTGGCCATCACTGATTACCATTACTTCGGTTCACGGCCTGTCATCACTTGCAGGTTCCTCCTCTGGTGGCCTGGAGGTGGCCATTCACTGAGTACCATTACTTCAGTTCATGGTCTGTCGTAACTTGCAGGTTCCTCTTCTTGGGGTGGCCATTCACTGAGTACAATTACTTCAGTTCATGGCCTGTCGTAACTTGCAGGTTCCTCCTCTGGTGGCCTGGAGGTGGCCATTCACTGAGTACCATTAATTCAGTTCATGGTCTGTCATAACTTGCAGGTACCTCCTCTGGTGGCCTGGCGGTGGACATTCACTGAGTACCATTACTTCAGTTCATGGTCTGTCATAACTTGCAGGTTCCTCCTCTGGTGGCCTGGAGGTGGCCATCACTGAATACCAATACTTCAGTTCACGGCCTGTCATCACTTGCAGGTTCCTCCTCTGGTGGCCTGGCAGTGGACATTCACTGAGTACCATTACTTCAGTTCATGGTCTGTCGTAAGTTGCAGGTTCCTCCTCTGATGGCCTGGCGGTGGACATTCACTGAGTACCATTACTTCTGTTCATTGCAGGTCATCGCTTGCAGGTTCCTCTTCTGGAGGCCTGGAGGTGGCCATTCACTGAGTACCATTACTTCAGTTCATGGTCTGTCATAACTTGCAGGTTCCTCTGGTGGCCTGGAGGTGGCTATTCACTGAGTACCATTACTTCAGTTCATGGCCTGTCATCACTTGCAGGTTCCTCCTCTGGTGACCTGGCGGTGGCAATTCACTGAATACCATTACTTCAGTTCATGGTCTGTCATAACTTGCAGGTTCCTCGTCTGGAGGTGGACATTCACTGAGTACCATTACTTCAGTTCATGGTCTGTCATAACTTGCAGGTTCCTCCTCTGGTGGCCTGGCAGTGGACTTTCACAGAGTACCATTACTTCAGTTTATTGCCGGTCATCGCTTGCAGGTTTCTCTTCTGGTGGTGCACATTCACTGAGTACCATTACTTCAGTTCATGGTCTGTCAAAACTTGCAAGCTTCCTCTTCTGGAGGTCTGGTTGTGGCCATTCCCTGAGTACCATTACTTTAGTTCATGGCCTGTCGTAACTTGCAGGTTCCTCCTCTGGTGGCCTGAAGGTGGCCATTTACTGAGTACCATTACTTCAGTTAACAGCCTGTCAGCACTTGCAGGTTCCTCCTCTGGTGGCCTGGAGGTGGCCTTTCACTGAGTACCATTACTTCAGTTCATTGCCTGTCATAACTTGCAGGTTCCTTCTCTGGTGGCATGGAGATGGATATTCACTGAGTACCATTATTTCAGTTCATGGCCTGTCATCACTTGCAGGTTCCTCCTCTGGTGGCCTGGAGGTGGCCATTCACTGAGTTCCATTAATACAGTTCATGGGTTGTCATAACTTGCAGGTTCCTCTTCTGGAGGTCTGGAGGTGGTCATTCACTGAGTACCATTACTTCAGTTCATGGCCTGTCGTAACTTGCAGGTTCCTCCACTGGTCGCCTGAAGGTGGCCATTCACTGAGTACCATTACTTCAGTTCACGGCCTGTCATCACCTGCAGGTTCCTCCTCTGGTGGCCTGGAGGTGGCCATTCACTGAGTACCATTACTTCAGTTCATGGTCTGTCATAACTTTCAGGTTCCTCCTCTGGTGGCCTGGCTGTGGAAGTTCACTGAGTATCATTACTTCAGTTCATTGCCTGTCATCACTTGCAGGTTCCTCCTTTGGTGGCCTGGAATAGGTCATTCACTGAGTACCATTACTTCAGTTCATTGCCTGTCATAACTTGCAGGTTCCTCCTCTGGTGGCCTGGCGGTGCACATTCACTGAGTACCATTACTTCAGTTCATTGCTGGTCATCGCTTGCAGGTTCCTCTTCTGGAGGTGGCCATTCACTGAGTACCATTACTTCAGTTCACGACCTGACATCACTTGCAGGTTCCTCCTCTGGTGGCCTGGAGGTGGCCATTCACTGAGTTCCATTAATACAGTTCATGGGTTGTCATAACTTGCAGGTTCCTCTTCTGGAGGTCTGGAGGTGGCCATTCACTGAGTACCATTACTTCAGTTCATGGCCTGTCGTAACTTGCAGGTTCCTCCTCTGGTGGCCTGAAGGTGGCCATTCACTGAGTACCATTACTTCAGTTCACGGCCTGTCATCACTTGCAGGTTCCTCCTCTGGTGGCCTGGAGGTTGCCATTCACTGAGTACCATTACTTGAGTTCACGGCCTGTCATCACCTGCAGGTTCCTCCTCTGGTGGCCTGGAGGTGGCCATTCACTGAGTACCATTACTTCAGTTCATGGTCTGTCATACCTTTCAGGTTCCTCCTCTGGTGGCCTGGCGGTGGACGTTCACTGAGTACCATTACTTCAGATCATTGCCTGTCATCACTTGCAGGTTCCTCCTTTGGTGGCCTGGAATAGGTAATTCACTGAGTACCATTACTTCAGTTCATTGCCTATCATAACTTGCAGGTTCCTCCTCTGGTGGCCTGGCGGTGCACATCCACTGAGTACCATTACTTCAGTTCATTGCCGGTCATCGCTTGCAGGTTCCTCTTCTGGAGGTGGCCATTCACTTAGTACCATTACTTCAGTTCACGACCTGACATCACTTGCAGGTTCCTCCTCTGGTTGCCTGGAGGTGGCCATTCACTGAGTACCATTACTTCAGTTCATTGCCTGACATAACTTGCAGGTTCCTCCTCTGGTGGCCTGGAGGTGGCCATTCACTGAGGACCATTACATCAGTTCATTGCCTGTCATAACTTGCAGGTTCCTCCTCTGGTGGCCTGGAGGTGGCCATTAACCGAGTACCATTACTTCAGTTCATTGCCTGACATAACTTGCAGGTTCCTCCTCTGGTGGCCTGGAGGTGGCCATTCACTGAGGACCATTACATCAGTTCATTGCCTGTCATAACTTGCAGGTTCCTCCTCTGGTGGTCTGGCGGTGCACATTCACTGAGTACCATTACTTCAGTTCATTGCCGGTCATCGTTTGCAGGTTCCTCTTCTGGAGGTGGCCATTCACTGAGTACCATTACTTCTGTTCACGGCCTGACATCACTGGCAGGTTCCTCCTATGCTTGCCTGGAGGTGGCCATTCACTGAGTACCATTACTTCAGTTCACGGCCTGACATCACTGGCAGGTTCCTCCTCTGGTTGCCTGGAGGTGGCCATTCACTGAGTACCATTACTTCAGTTCACGGCCTGTCATCACTTGCAGGTTCCTCCTCTGGTGGCCTGGAGGTGGCCATTCGCTGAGTACCATTACTTCAGTTCATGGTCTGTCGTAACTTGCAGGTTCCTCTTCTTGAGGTCTGGAGGTGGCCATTCACTGAGTACCATTACTTAAGTTCATGGCCTGTCATCACTTGCAGGTTCCTCCTCTGGTGGCCTGGCGGTGGACATTCACTGAGTACCATTACTTCAGTTCATGGCCTGTCATCACTTGCAGGTTCCTCCTCTGGTGGCCTGGCGGTGGACATTCACTGAGTACCATTACTTCAGTTCATGGTCTGTCATAACTTGCAGGTTCCTCGTTTGGAGGTGGACATTCACTGAGTACCATTACTGCAGTTCATGGTCTGTCATAACTGGCAGGTTCCTCCTCTGGTGGCCTGGCAGTGGACTTTCACTGAGTACCATTATTTCAGTTCATGGTCTGTCATCACTTTCAGGTTCCTCCTCTGGTGGCCTGGCGGTGGACATTCACTGAGTACCATTACTTCAGTTCATTGCCTGTCATCACTTGCAGGCTCCTCCTTTGGTGGCCTGGAATAGGTCATTCACTGAGTACCATTACTTCAGTTCATTGACTGTCACAACTTGCAGGTTCCTCCTCACGTGGCCTGGAGGTGGCCATTCACTGAGTACCATCACTTCAGTTCATGGTCTGTCGTAACTTGCAGGTTCCTCTTCTGGAGGTCTGGTTGTGGCCATTCCCTGAGTACCATTACCTTAGTTCATGGCCTGTCGTAACTTGCAGGTTCCTCCTCTGGTGGCCTGGAGGTGGCCATTCACTGAGTACCATTACTTCAGTTAACGGCCTGTCAGCACTTGCAGGTTCCTCCTCTGGTGGCCTGGAGGTGGCCATTCACTGAGTACCATTATTTCAGTTCATGGCCTGTCATCACTTGCAGGTTCCTCCTCTGGTGGCATGGAGGTGGCCATTCACTGAGTACCATTACTTCAGTTCATGGTCTGTCATAACTTGCAGGTTCCTCTTCTGGAGGTCTGGAGGTGGCCATTCACTGAGTACCATTACTTCAGTTCACGTCCTGTCGTAAATTGCAGGTTCCTTCTCTGGTGGCCTGAAGGTGGCCATTCACTGAGTACCATTACTTCAGTTCACGGCCTGTCATCACTTGCAGGTTCCTCCTCTGGTGGCCTGGAGTTTGCCATTCACTGAGTACCATTACTTCAGTTCATTGACTGTCACAACTTGCAGGTTCCTCCTCTGGTGGCCTGGCGGTGCACATTCACTGAGTACCATTACTTCAGTTTATTGCCGGTCATCGCTTGCAGGTTCCTCTTCTGGAGGTGGCCATTCACTGAGTATCATTATTTCTGTTCATTGCCTGTCATAACTTGCAGGTTCCTCCTCACGTGGCCTGGAGGTGGCCATTCACTGAGTACCATTACTTCAGTTCATGGTCTGTCATAACTTGCAGGTTCCTCCTCTGGTGGCCTGGCAGTGGACTTTCACAGAGTACCATTACTTCAGTTTATTGCCGGTCATCGCTTGCAGGTGCCTCTTCTGGTGGTGCACATTCACTGAGTACCATTACTTTAGTTCATGGCCTGTCGTAACTTGCAGGTTCCTCCTCTGGTGGCCTGGAGGTGGCCATTCACTGAGTACCATTATTTCAGTTAACAGCCTGTCAGCACTTGCAATTTCCTCCTCTGGTGCCCTGGAGGTGGCCATTCACTGAGTTCCATTAATGCAGTCCATGGGTTGTCATAACTTGCAGGTTCCTCTTCTGGAGGTCTGGAGGTGGCCATTCACTGAGTACCATTACTTCAGTTCATGGCCTGTCGTAACATGCAGGTTCCTCCTCTGGTGGCCTGAAGGTGGCCATTCACTGAGTACCATTACTTCAGTTCACGGCCTGTCATCACTTGCAGGTTCCTCCTCTGGTGGCCTGGAGGTTGCCATTCACTGAGTACCATTACTTCAGTTCACGGCCTGTCATCACCTGCAGGTTCCTCCTCTGGTGGCCTGGAGGTGGCCATTCACTGAGTGCCATTACTACAGTTCATGGTCTGTCATAACTTTCAGGTTCCTCCTCTGGTGGCCTGGGGGTGGACGTTCATTGAGTACCATTACTTCAGTTCATTGCCTGTCATCACTTGCAGGTTCCTCCTTTGGTGGCCTGGAATAGGTCATTCACTGAGTACCATTACTTCAGTTCATTGACTGTCACAACTTGCAGGTTCCTCCTCACGTTGCCTGGAGGTTGCCATTCACTGAGTACCATCACTTCAGTTCATGGTCTGTCGTAACTTGCAGGTTCCTCTTCTGGAGGTCTGGTTGTGGCCATTCCCTGAGTACCATTACTTTAGTTCATGGCCTGTCGTAACTTGCAGGTTCCTCCTCTGGTGGCCTGGAGATGGCCATTCACTGAGTACCATTACTTCAGTTAACGGCCTGTCAGCACTTGCAGGTTCCTCCTCTGGTGGCCTGGAGGTGGCCATTCACTGAGTACCATTATTTCAGTTCATGGCCTGTCATCACTTGCAGGTTCCTCCTCTGGTGGCCTGGAGGTGGCCATTCACTGAGTACCATTACTTCAGTTCATGGTCTGTCATAACTTGCAGGTTCCTCTTCTGGAGGTCTGGAGGTGGCCATTCACTGAGTACCATTACTTCAGTTCACGGCCTGTCGTAAATTGCAGGTTCTTCCTCTGGTGGCCTGAAGGTGGCCATTCACTGAGTACCATTACTTCAGTTCACGGCCTGTCATCACTTGCAGGTTCCTCCTCTGGTGGCCTGGAGGTTGCCATTCACTGAGTACCATTACTTCAATTCATTGACTGTCACAACTTGCAGGTTCCTCCTCTGGTGGCCTGGCGGTGCACATTCACTGAGTACCATTACTTCAGTTTATTGCCGGTCATCGCTTGTAGGTTCCCCTTCTGGAGGTGGCCATTCACTGAGTATCAATATTTCTGTTCATTGCCTGTCATAACTTGCAGGTTCCTCCTCACGTGGCCTGGAGGTGGCCATTCACTGAGTACCATTACCTCAGTTCATGGTCTGTCATAACTTGCAGGTTCCTCGTCTGGAGGTGGACATTCACTGAGTACCATTACTTCAGTTCATGGTCTGTCATAACTTGCAGGTTCCTCCTCTGGTGGCCTGGCAGTGGACTTTCACAGAGTACCATTACTTCAGTTTATTGCCGGTCATCGCTTGCAGGTTCCTCTTCTGGAGGTCTGGTTGTGGCCATTTCCTGAGTACCATTACTTTAGTTCATGGCCTGTCGTAACTTGCAGGTTCCTCCTCTGGTGGCCTGGAGGTGGCCATTCACTGAGTACCATTATTTCAGTTAACAGCCTGTCAGCACTTGCAATTTCCTCCTCTGGTGCCCTGGAGGTGGCCTTTCACTGAGTACCATTACTTCAGTTCATTGCCTGTCATAACTTCCAGGTTCCTTCTCTGGTGGCCTGGAGATGGATATTCACTGAATACCATTATTTCAGTTCACGGCCTGTCATCCTTGCAGGTTCCTCCTCTGGTGGCCTGGAGGTGGCCATTCACTGAGTTCCATTAATGCAGTTCATGGGTTGTCATAACTTGCAGGTTCCTCTTCTGGAGGTCTGGAGGTGGCCATTCACTGAGTACCATTACTTCAGTTCATGGCCTGTCGTAACTTGCAGGTTCCTCCTCTGGTGGCCTGAAGGTGGCCATTCACTGAGTACCATTACTTCAGTTCACGGCCTGTCATCACTTGCAGGTTCCTCCTCTGGTGGCCTGGAGGTTGCCATTCACTGAGTACCATTACTTCAGTTCATGGTCTGTCATAACTTTCAGGTTCCTCCTCTGGTGGCCTGGGGGTGGACGTTCACTGAGTACCATTACTTCAGTTTATTGCCTGTCATCACTTGCAGGTTCCTCCTTTGGTGGCTTGGCGGTGCACATTCACTGAGTACCATTACTTCAGTTCATTAACGGTCGTCGCTTGCAGGTTCCTCTTCTGGAGGTGGCCATTCACTGAGTACCATTACTTCAGTTCACGGCCTGACATCACTGGCATGTTCCTCCTCTGGTTGCCTGGAGGTGGCCATTCACTGAGTACCATTACTTCAGTTCATTACCTGTCATAACTTGCAGGTTCCTCCTCTGGTGGCCTGGAGGTGGCCATTCACTGAGTACCATTACTTCAGTTCATTGCCTGACATAACTTGCAGGTTCCTCCTCTGGTGGCCTGGAGGTGGCCATTCACTGAGGACCATTACATCAGTTCATTGCCTGTCATAACTTGCAGGCTCCTCCTCTGGTGGTCTGGCGGTGCACATTCACTGAGTACCATTACTTCAGTTCATTGCCGGTCATCGCTTGCAGGTTCCTCTTCTGGAGGTGGCCATTCACTAAGTACCATTACTTCAGTTCACGGCCTGACATCACTGGCAGGTTCCTCCTCTGCTTGCCTGGAGGTGGCCATTCACTGAGTACCATTACTTCAGTTCACGGCCTGACATCACTGGCAGGTTCCTCCTCTGGTTGCCTGGCAGTGGACATTCACTGAGTACCATTACTTCAGTTCATGGTCTGTCATAACTTGCAGGTTCCTCCTCTGGTGGCCTGGCAGTGGACATTCACTGAGTATGATTACTTCAGTTCATGGTCTTTCATAACTTGCAGGTCCCTCTGGTGGCCTGGAGGTGGCCATCACTGAATACCATTACTTCAGTCCACGGCCTGTCATCACTTGCAGGTTCCTCTTCTGGAGGTCTGGAGGTGGCCATTCACTGAGTACCATTACTTCAGTTCATGGCCTGTCGTAACTTGCAGGTTCCTCCTCTGGTGGCCTGAAGGTGGCCATTCACTGAGTACCATTACTTCAGTTCACGGCCTGTCATCACTTGCAGGTTCCTCCTCTGGTGGCCTGGAGGTTGCCATTCACTGAGTACCATTACTTCAGTTCACGGCCTGTCATCACCTGCAGGTTCCTCCTCTGGTGGCCTGGAGGTGGCCATTCACTGAGTACCATTACTTCAGATCATGGTCTGTCATAACTTTCCGGTTCCTCCTCTGGTGGCCTGGGGGTGGACGTTCACGGAGTGCCATTACTTCAGTTCATTGCCTGTCATCACTTGCAGGTTCCTCCTTTGGTGGCCTGGAATAGGTCATTTACTGAGTACCATTACTTCAGTTCATTGCCTGTCATAACTTGCAGGTTCCTCCTCTGGTGGTCTGGCGGTGCACATTCACTGAGTACCATTACTTCAGTTCATTGCCGGTCGGCGCTTGCAGGTTCCTCTTCTGGAGGTGGCCATTCACTGAGTACCATTACTTCAGTTCACGACCTGACATCACTTCCAGGTTCCTCCTCTGGTTGCCTGGAGGTGGCCATTCACTGAGTACCATTACTTCAGTTCATTAGCTGTCATAACTTGCAAGTTCCTCCTCTGGTGGCCTGGAGGTGGCCATTCACTGAGTACCATTACTTCAGTTCATTGCCTGACATAACTTGCAGGTTCTTCCTCTGGTGGCCTGGAGCTGGCCATTCACTGAGGACCATTACATCAGTTCATTGCCTGTCATAACTTGCAGGTTCCTCCTCTGGTGGTCTGGCGGTGCACATTCACTGAGTACCATTACTTCAGTTCATGCCGGTCATCGCTTGCAGGTTCCTCTTCTGGAGGTGGCCATTCACTAAGTACCATTACTTCAGTTCACGGCCTGACATCACTGGCAGGTTCCTCCTCTGGTTGCCTGGAGGTGGCCATTCACTGAGTACCATTACTTCAGTTCACGGCCTGTCATCACTTGCAGGTTCCTCCTCTGGTGGCCTGGCAGTGGACATTCACTGAGTACCATTACTTCAGTTCATGGTCTGTCATAACTTGCAGGTTCCTCCTCTGGTGGCCTGGCAGTGGACATTCACTGAGTACCATTACTTCAGTTCATGGTCTGTCATAACTTGCAGGTTCCTCTGGTGGCCTGGAGGTGGCCATCACTGAATACCATTACTTCAGTTCACCGCCTGTCATCACTTGCAGGTTCCTCCTCTGGTGGCCTGGCAGTGGACATTCACTGAGTACCATTACTTCAGTTTATTGCCTGTCATAACCTGCAGGTTCCTCCTCACGTGGCCTGGAGGTGGCCATTCACTGAGTACCATTACTTCAGTTCATGGTCTGTCGTAACTTCCAGGTTCCTCTTCTGGAGGTCTGGTTTTGGCCATTCCCTGAGTACCATTACTTTAGTTCATGGCCTGTCGTAACTTGCAGGTTCCTCCTCTGGTGGCCTGGAGGTGGCCATTCACTGAGTACCATTATTTCTGTTCATTGCCTGTCATAACTTGCAGGTTCCTCCTCACGTGGCCTGGAGGTGGCCATTCACTGAGTACCATTACTTCAGTTCATGGTCTGTCATAACTTGCAGGTTCCTCCTCTGGTGGCCTGGCAGTGGACTTTCACAGAGTACCATTACTTCAGTTTATTGCCGGTCATCGCTTGCAGGTGCCTCTTCTGGTGGTGCACATTCACTGAGTACCATTACTTTAGTTCATGGCCTGTCGTAATTTGCAGGTTCCTCCTCTGGTGGCCTGGAGGTGGCCATTCACTGAGTACCATTATTTCAGTTAACAGCCTGTCAGCACTTGCAATTTCCTCCTCTGGTGCCCTGGAGGTGGCCATTCACTGAGTTCCATGAATGCAGTCCATGGGTTGTCATAACTTGCAGGTTCCTCTACTGGAGGTCTGGAGGTGGCCATTCACTGAGTACCATTACTTCAGTTCATGGCCTGTCGTAACATGCAGGTTCCTCCTCTGGTGGCCTGAAGGTGGCCATTCACTGAGTACCATTACTTCAGTTCACGGCCTGTCATCACTTGCAGGTTCCTCCTCTGGTGGCCTGGAGGTTGCCATTCACTGAGTACCATTACTTCAGTTCACGGCCTGTCATCACCTGCAGGTTCCTCCTCTGGTGGCCTGGAGGTGGCCATTCACTGAGTGCCATTACTTCAGTTCATGGTCTGTCATAACTTTCAGGTTCCTCCTCTGGTGGCCTGGGGGTGGACGTTCATTGAGTACCATTACTTCAGTTCATTGCCTGTCATCACTTGCAGGTTCCTCCTTTGGTGGCCTGGAATAGGTCATTCACTGAGCACCATTACTTCAGTTCATTGACTGTCACAACTTGCAGGTTCCTCCTCACGTGGCCTGGAGGTGGCCATTCACTGAGTACCATCACTTCAGTTCATGGTCTGTCGTAACTTGCAGGTTCCTCTTCTGGAGGTCTGGTTGTGGCCATTCCCTGAGTACCATTACTTTAGTTCATGGCCTGTCGTAACTTGCAGGTTCCTCCTCTGGTGGCCTGGAGGTGGCCATTCACTGAGTACCATTACTTCAGTTAACGGCCTGTCAGCACTTGCAGGTTCCTCCTCTGGTGGCCTGGAGGTGGCCATTCACTGAGTACCATTATTTCAGTTCATGGCCTGTCATCACTTGCAGGTTCCTCCTCTGGTGGCCTGGAGGTGGCCATTCACTGAGTGCCATTACTTCAGTTCATGGTCTGTCATAACTTGCAGGTTCCTCTTCTGGAGGTCTGGAGGTGGCCATTCACTGAGTACCATTACTTCAGTTCACGGCCTGTCGTAAATTGCAGGTTCTTCCTCTGGTGGCCTGAAGGTGGCCATTCACTGAGTACCATTACTTCAGTTCACGGCCTGTCATCACTTGCAGGTTCCTCCTCTGGTGGCCTGGATGTTGCCATTCACTGAGAACCATTACTTCAGTTCATTGACTGTCACAACTTGCAGGTTCCTCCTCTGGTGGCCTGGCGGTGCACATTCACTGAGTACCATTACTTCAGTTTATTGCCGAACATCGCTTGTAGGTTCCCCTTCTGGAGGTGGCCATTCACTGAGTATCATTATTTCTGTTCATTGCCTGTCATAACTTGCAGGTTCCTCCTCATGTGGCCTGGAGGTGGCCATTCACTGAGTTCCATTACCTCAGTTCATGGTCTGTCATAACTTGCAGGTTCCTCGTCTGGTGGTGCACATTCACTGAGTACCATTACTTCAGTTCCTGGTCTGTCGTAACTTGCAGGTTCCTCTTCTGGAGGTCTGGTTGTGGCCATTTCCTGAGTACCATTACTTTAGTTCATGGCCTGTCGTAACTTGCAGGTTCCTCCTCTGGTGGCCTGTAGGTGGCCATTCACTGAGTACCATTATTTCAGTTAACAGCCTGTCAGCACTTGCAATTTCCTCCTCTGGTGCCCTGGAGGTGGCCTTTCACTGAGTACCATTACTTCAGTTCATTGCCTGTCATAACTTCCAGGTTCCTTCTCTGGTGGCCTGGAGATGGATATTCACTGAGTACCATTATTTCAGTTCACGGCCTGTCATCCTTGCAGGTTCCTCCTCTGGTGGCCTGGAGGTGGCCATTCACTGAGTTCCATTAATGCAGTTCATGGGTTGTCATAACTTGCAGGTTCCTCTTCTGGAGGTCTGGAGGTGGCCATTCACTGAGTACCATTACTTCAGTTCATGGCCTGTCGTAACTTGCAGGTTCCTCCTCTGGTGGCCTGAAGGTGGCCATTCACTGAGTACCATTACTTCAGTTCATGGCCTGTCATCACTTGCAGGTTCCTCCTCTGGTGGCCTGGAGGTTGCCATTCACTGAGTACCATTACTTCAGTTCATGGTCTGTCATAACTTTCAGGTTCCTCCTCTGGTGGCCTGGGGGTGGACGTTCACTGAGTACCATTACTTCAGTTTATAGCCTGTCATCACTTGCAGGTTCCTCCTCTGGTGGCCTGGCGGTGCACATTCACTGAGTACCATTACTTCAGTTCATTGCCGGTCGTCGCTTGCAGGTTCCTCTTCTGGAGGTGGCCATTCACTGAGTACCATTACTTCAGTTCACGGCCTGACATCACTGGCAGGTTCCTCCTCTGGTTGCCTGGAGGTGGCCATTCACTGAGTACCATTACTTCAGTTCATTACCTGTCATAACTTGCAGGTTCCTCCTCTGGTGGCCTGGAGGTGGCCATTCACTGAGTACCATTACTTCAGTTCATTGCCTGACATAACTTGCAGGTTCCTCCTCTGGTGGCCTGGAGGTGGCCATTCACTGAGGACCATTACATCAGTTCATTGCCTGTCATAACTTGCAGGTTCCTCCTCTGGTGGTCTGGCGGTGCACATTCACTGAGTACCATTACTTCAGTTCATTGCCGGTCATCGCTTGCAGGTTCCTCTTCTGGAGGTGGCCATTCACTAAGTACCATTACTTCAGTTCACGGCCTGACATCACTGGCAGGTTCCTCCTCTGCTTGCCTGGAGGTGGCCATTCACTGAGTACCATTACTTCAGTTCATGGCCTGACATCACTGGCAGGTTCCTCCTCTGGTTGCCTGGCAGTGGACATTCACTGAGTACCATTACTTCAGTTCATGGTCTGTCATAACTTGCAGGTTCCTCCTCTGGTGGCCTGGCAGTGGACATTCACTGAGTACGATTACTTCAGTTCATGGTCTTTCATAACTTGCAGGTCCCTATGGTGGCCTGGAGGTGGCCATCACTGAATACCATTACTTCAGTCCACGGCCTGTCATCACTTGCAGGTTCCTCTTCTGGAGGTCTGGAGGTGGCCATTCACTGAGTACCATTACTTCAGTTCATGGCCTGTCGTAACTTGCAGGTTCCTCCTCTGGTGGCCTGAAGGTGGCCATTCACTGAGTACCATTACTTCAGTTCACGGCCTGTCATCACTTGCAGGTTCCTCCTCTGGTGGCCTGGAGGTTGCCATTCACTGAGTACCATTACTTCAGTTCACGGCCTGTCATCACCTGCAGGTTCCTCCTCTGGTGGCCTGGAGGTGGCCATTCACTAAGTACCATTACTTCAGTTCATGGTCTGTCATAACTTTCAGGTTTCTCCTCTGGTGGCCTGGGGGTGGACGTTCACTGAGTACCATTACTTCAGTTCATTGCCTGTCATCACTTGCAGGTTCCTCCTTTGGTGGCCTGCAATAGGTCATTTACTGAGTACCATTACTTCAGTTCATTGCCTGTCATAACTTGCAGGTTCCTCCTCTGGTGGCCTGGCGGTGCACATTCACTGAGTACCATTACTTCAGTTCATTGCCGGTCGGCGCTTGCAGGTTCCTCTTCTGGAGGTGGCCATTCACTGAGTACCATTACTTCAGTTCACGACCTGACATCACTTGCAGGTTCCTCCTCTGGTTGCCTGGAGGTGGCCATTCACTGAGTACCATTACTTCAGTTCATTAGCTGTCATAACTTGCAAGTTCCTCCTCTGGTGGCCTGGAGGTGGCCATTCACTGAGTACCATTACTTCTGTTCATTGCCTGACATAACTTGCAGGTTCTTCCTCTGGTGGCCTGGAGCTGGCTATTCACTGAGGACCATTACATCAGTTCATTGCCTGTCATAACTTGCAGGTTCCTCCTCTGGTGGTCTGGCGGTGCACATTCACTGAGTACCATTACTTCAGTTCATGCCGGTCATCGCTTGCAGGTTCCTCTTCTGGAGGTGGCCATTCACTAAGTACCATTACTTCAGTTCACGGCCTGACATCACTGGCAGGTTCCTCCTCTGGTTGCCTGGAGGTGGCCATTCACTGAGTACCATTACTTCAGTTCATGGCCTGTCATCACTTGCAGGTTCCTACTCTGGTGGCCTGGCAGTGGACATTCACTGAGTACCATTACTTCAGTTCATGGTCTGTCATAACTTGCAGGTTCCTCTGGTGGCCTGGAGGTGGCCATCACTGAATACCATTACTTCAGTTCACGGCCTGTCATCACTTGCAGGTTCCTCCTCTGGTGGCCTGGCAGTGGGCATTCACTGAGTACCATTACTTCAGTTTATTGCCTGTCATAACTTGCAGGTTCCTCCTCACGTGGCCTGGAGGTGGCCATTCACTGAGTACCATTACTTCAGTTCATGGTCTGTCGTAACTTCCAGGTTCCTCTTCTGGAGGTCTGGTTGTGGCCATTCCCTGAGTACCATTACTTTAGTTAATGGCCTGTCGTAACTTGCAGGTTCCTCCTCTGGTGGCCTGGAGGTGGCCATTCACTAAGTAACATTACTTCAGTTAACGGCCTGTCAGCACTTGCAGGTTCCTCCTCTGGTGGCCTGGAGGTGGCCATTCACTGAGTACCATTACTTCAGTTCATTGCCTGTCATAACTTGCAGGTTGCTTCTCTGGTGGCCTGGCGGTGGATGTTCACTGAGTACCATTACTTCAGTTCATTGCCTGTCATCACTTGCAGGTTCCTCCTTTGGTGGCCTGGAATAGGTCATTCACTGAGTACGATTAATTCAGTTCATTGCCTGTCATAACTTGCAGGTTCCTCCTCTGGTGGCCTGGCGGTGCACATTCACTGAGTACCATTACTTCAGTTCATTGCCGGCCATCGCTTGCAGGTTCCTCTTCTGGAGGTGGCCATTCACTGAGAACCATTACTTCAGTTCAGGACCTGACATCACTTGCAGGTTCCTCCTCTGGTTGCCTGGAGGTGGTCTTTCACTGAGTACCATTACTTCAGTTCATTGCCTGTCATAACTTGCAGGTTCCTCCTCTGGTGGCCTGGAGGTGGCCATTCACTGAGTACCATTACTTCAGTTCATTGCCTGACATAACTTGCAGGTTCCTTATCTGGTGGCCTGGAGGTGGCCATTCACTGAGGACCATTACTTCAGTTCATTGCCTGTCATAACTTGCAGGTTCCTCCTCTGGTGGTCTGGCAGTGCACATTCACTGAGTACCATTACTTCAGTTCATTGCCGGTCATCGCTTGCAGGTTCCTCTTCTGGAGGTGGCCATTCACTGAGTACCATTACTTCAGTTCACGGCCTGACATCACTGGCAGGTTCCTCCTCTGGTTGCCTGGAGGTGGCCATTCACAGAGTACCATTACTTCAGTTCACGGCCTGTCATCACTTGCAGGTTCCTCCTCTGGTGGCCTGGAGGTGGCCATTCGCTGAGTACAATTACTTCAGTTCATGCTCTGTCATAACTTGCAGGTTCCTCGTCTGGAGGTCTGGAGGTGGCCATTCACTGAGTACCATTACTTCAGTTCATGGCCTGTCGTAACTTGCAGGTTCCTCCTCTGGTGGCCTGGAGGTGGCCATTCACTGTGGTACCATTCTTCAGTACATGGTCTGTCATAACTTGCAGGTTCCTCCTCTGGTGGCCTGGAGGTGGCCATCACTGATTACCATTACTTCGGTTCACGGCCTTTCATCACTTGCAGGTTCCTCCTCTGGTGGCCTCGAGGTGGCCATTCACTGAGTACCATTACTTCAGTTCATGGTCTGTCGTAACTTGCAGGTTCCTCTTCTTGAGGTCTGGAGGTGGCCATTCACTGAGTACCATTACTTCAGTTCATGGTCCGTCATAACTTGCAGGTTCCTCGTCTGGAGGTGGACATTCACTGAGTACCATTACTTCAGTTCATGGTCTGTCATAACTAGCAGGTTCCTCCTCTGGTGGCCTGGCAGTGGACTTTCACTGAGTACCATTATTTCAGTTCATAGTCTGTCATCACTTTCAGGTTCCTCCTCTGGTGTCCTGGCGGTGGACATTCACTGAGTACCATTACTTCAGTTCATTGCCTGTCATCACTTGCAGGCTCCTCCTTTGGTGGCCTGGAATAGGTAATTCACTGAGTAGCATTACTTCAGTTCATTGACTGTCACAACTTGCAGGTTCCTCCTCTGGTGGCCTGGCGGTGCACATTCACTGAGTACCATTACTTCAGTTTATTGCCGGTCATCGCTTGCAGGTTCCTCTTCTGGAGGTGGCCATTCACTGAGTACCATTATTTCTGTTCATTGCCTGTCATAACTTGCAGGCTCCTCCTCACGTGGCCTGGAGATGGCCATTCACTGAGTACCATTACTTCAGTTCATGGTCTGTCGTAACTTGCAGGTTCCTCTTCTGGAGGTATGGTTGTGGCCATTCCCTGAGGTGGACATTCACTGAGTACCATTACTTCAGTTCATGGTCTGTCATAACTTGCAGGTTGCTCCTCTGGTGGCCTGGCGGTGGACTTTTACTGAGTACCATTATTTCAGTTCATGGTCTGTCATAACTTTCAGGTTCCTCCTCTGGTGGCCTGGCGGTGGACGTTCACTGAGTACCATTACTTCAGTTCATTGCCTGTCATCACTTGCAGGTTCCTCCTTTGGTGGCCTGGAATAGGTCATTCACTGAGGACCATTACTTCAGTTCATTGCCTGTCATAACTTGCAGGTTCCTCCTCTGGTGGCCTGGCGGTGCACATTCACTGAGTACCATTACTTCAGTTCATTGCCGGTCATCGCTTGCAGGTTCCTTTTCTGGAGGTGGCCATTCACTGAGTACCATTACCTCAGGTCACGACCTGACATAACTTGCTGGTTCCTCCTCTGGTGGCATGGAGGTGGCCATTCACTGAGTACAATTACTTCAGTTCATTGCCTGACATAACTTGCAGGTTCCTCCTCTGGTGGCCTGGAGGTGGCCACTCACTGAGGACCATTACTTCAGTTCATTGCCTGTCATAACTTGCAAGTTCCTCCTCTGGTGGTCTGGCGGTGCATATTCACTGAGTACCATTACTTCAGTTCATGGTCTGTCATAACTTGCAGGTTCCTCCTCTGGTTGCCTGGAGGTGGCCATTCACTGAGGTACCATTCTTTAGTACATGGTCTGTCATAACTTGCAGGTTCCTCCTCTGGTGGCCTGGAGGTGGCCATTACTGATTACCATTACTTCGGTTCACGGCCTTTCATCACTTGCAGGTTCCTCCTCTGGTGGCCTGGAGGTGGCCATTCACTGAGTACCATTACTTCAGTTCATGGTCTGTCGTAACTTGCAGGTTCCTCTTCTTGAGGTCTGGAGTTGGCCATTCACTGAGTACCATTACTTCAGTTCATGGTCTGTCATAACTTGCAGGTTCCTCGTCTGGAGGTGGACATTCACTGAGTACCATTACTTCAGTTCATGGTCTGTCATAACTAGCAGGTTCCTCCTCTGGTGGCCTGGCAGTGGACTTTCACTGAGTACCATTATTTCAGTTCATAGTCTGTCATCACTTTCAGGTTCCTCCTCTGGTGGCCTGGCGGTGCACATTCACTGAGCACCATTACTTCAGTTTATTGCCGGTCATCGCTTGCAGGTTCCTTTTCTGGAGGTGGCCATTAACTGAGTACCATTACCTCAGGTCACGACCTGACATAACTTGCTGGTTCCTCCTCTGGTGGCATGAAGGTGGCCATTCACTGAGTACAATTACTTCAGTTCATTGCCTGACATAACTTGCAGGTTCCTCCTCTGGTGGCCTGGAGGTGGCCACTCACTGAGGACCATTACTTCAGTTCATGGTCTGTCGTAACTTGCAGGTTCCTCTTCTGGAGGTATGGTTGTGGCCATTCCCTGAGGTGGACATTCACTGAGTACCATTACTTCAGTTCATGGTCTGTCATAACTTGCAGGTTGCTCCTCTGGTGGCCTGGCGGTGGACTTTTACTGAGTACCATTATTTCAGTTCATGGTCTGTCATAACTTTCAGGTTCCTCCTCTGGTGGCCTGGCGGTGGACGTTCACTGAGTACCATTACTTCAGTTCATTGCCTGTCATCACTTGCAGGTTCCTCCTTTGGTGGCCTGGAATAGGTCATTCACTGAGGACCATTACTTCAGTTCATTGCCTGTCATAACTTGCAGGTTCCTCCTCTGGTGGCCTGGCGGTGCACATTCACTGAGTACCATTACTTCAGTTCATTGCCGGTCATCGCTTGCAGGTTCCTTTTCTGGAGGTGGCCATTCACTGAGTACCATTACCTCAGGTCACGACCTGACATAACTTGCTAGTTCCTCCTCTGGTGGCATGGAGGTGGCCATTCACTGAGTACAATTACTTCAGTTCATTGCCTGACATAACTTGCAGGTTCCTCCTCTGGTGGCCTGGAGGTGGCCACTCACTGAGGACCATTACTTCAGTTCATTGCCTGTCATAACTTGCAAGTTCCTCCTCTGGTGGTCTGGCGGTGCACATTCACTGAGTACCATTACTTCAGTTCATGGTCTGTCATAACTTGCAGGTTCCTCCTCTGGTTGCCTGGAGGTGGCCATTCACTGAGTACCATTACTTCAGTTCATGGTCTGTCATAACTTGCAGGTTCCTCGTCTGGAGGTGGACATTCACTGAGTACCATTACTTCAGTTCATGGTCTGTCATAACTAGCAGGTTCCTCCTCTGGTGGCCTGGCAGTGGACTTTCACTGAGTACCATTATTTCAGTTCATAGTCTGTCATCACTTTCAGGTTCCTCCTCTGGTGGCCTGGAGGTGGCCATTCACTGAGTACCATTACTTCAGTTCATGGCCTGACATCACTGGCAGGTTCCTCCTCTGGTTGCCTGGAGGTGGCCATTCACTGAGTACCATTACTTCAGTTCACGGCCTGTCATCACTTGCAGGTTCCTCCTCTGGTGGCCTGGATGTGGCCATTCGCTGAGTACCATTACTTCAGTTCATGGTCTGTCATAACTTGCAGGTTCCTCTTCTGGAGGTGTGGAGGTGGCCATTCACTGAGTATCATTACTTCAGTTCATGGCCTGTTGTAACTTCCATGTTCCTCCTCTGGTGGCCTGGAGGTGGCCATTTACTGAGGTACCATTACTTCAGTACATTGTCTGTCATAACTTGCAGGTTCCTCCTCTGGTGGCCTGGAGGTGGCCATCACTGATTACCATTACTTCGGTTCACGGCCTGTCATCACTTGCAGGTTCCTCCTCTGGTGGCCTGGAGGTGGCCATTCACTGAGTACCATTACTTCAGTTCATGGTCTGTCGTAACTTGCAGGTTCCTCTTCTTGGGGTGGCCATTCACTGAGTACAATTACTTCAGTTCATGGCCTGTCGTAACT